>NC_057807.1:683764402-683896921 GCF_018294505.1 Triticum aestivum | reverse complement strand
AAAGCATGGAAGTTTCAAAGACAAACAATAGAAATAACCTAATTAATATGCAGCGGAAGATAAACTACAACAAGCAAGCCATAATCAAGTATGCAATAGCGTTAACGTTCGAAGATTAATAGCAGCTAGGTAGTAGGATCAGGATGGAAGATAGTATGATGCCAATCAACAATAGTAGTCAAGCAATGAAGTCAATAAGATAAGACGATACGCAATGACTTCACGAAGACAAACTCAAAGTAAAGGAGGGAAGAGATAAAACCAGTTGCTTGTTGAAGACACAGGATTTGTTGGACCAGTTCCAGTTGCTGTGACAACTGTACGTCTGGTTAGGGAGGCTGAGATTCAACTCAGAAGACCGTGTCTTCACCTTATTCCCCTTAAGCTAAGGACACTTAGTCCTCGCCCAATCACTCTGGTAAGTCTTCAAGGTAGACTTCCAAACCTTCACAGACTTCGTTCACCCGGCAATCCACAATGACTCTTGGATGCTCAGAACACGACACCTAACCGGCTGGAGGATACACAATCCTCAAGTGTAATAAGTCTTCAGGTCACACAGACAGAAAGACTTCAGTGATGCCTAACACTCTTTGGCTCTGGGTGATTGGGCTTTGTCCTCGCAAGGATTTCTCTCTCTCAAATGCTTCGAGGTGGGTTGCTCTCAAACGACAAAAGCCGTATATTAACTCTGAGCAGCCACCAATTTATGGTGTAGGGGTTGGGCTCTTTATAGCCACTAGGCAACCCGACCTGATTTGTCCGAAATGACCCTGGGTCACTAAGGAACTGACACGTGTTCCAACGGTCAGATTTCAAACACACACGGCAACTTTACTTGGGCTACAAGAAAAGCTGACTCATCCAACTCTGGATTAGATTTGCTCTCATTATCTTCGCTCGAAGACATAGGATTTGGGTTGAGCATCACTTCAGTCACTCTGACTTAGTTCACTTGGACCCCACTTAACAGCACGGTGGTTCCTATGACTCAACAAAGAAGAAAAGGAAACAACAAAACCACACAGTCTTTGTGCTCCATAGTCTTCACGCAATGTCTTCTCATGTCATAGTCTTCAATATGAATATCTTCTCATACCACCATTGTTGTCAATGTCTTCATACATTTTAGGGGTCATCTCCGGTAGTTAAACCGAATCAATGAGGGACACTACCTGCGTTATCCTGCAATTCTCACAAACGCATTAGTCCCTCAACCAACTTTGTCGTCAATACTCCAAAACCAACTAGGGGTGGCACTAGATGCACTTACAATACGACGACTTCTATTGAGGCAGGCGTGACCACTAGGACCGAAGGTGTCCCTTGTCTGGTGCTGGCTCTGCGTAACGAACGTTTGCCCAAGGATTTGAAGGGGCCTCGGAAGGTGCCTAATTACACGGCCGACTTACAGCCGGGGGCATGGATTGAAAGCTATGAGATGGCCATGGAGCTACTGGAAGTCAGTGATGCTGCAATGGCCAAATACTTCACCATGATGTTGGATGGGACGGCCCGCACTTGGTTGATGGGGCTGCCACCTAATTCCATCGGTTCATGGGCAGAGTTAAAGGCACGGTTTATTCAGAACTTCAAAGATACATGTAAGCAGCCCATGTGAATTATGGATTTGGCTAATTGCAAGCAAGAGGAGGGCGAGTCCATGACCCATTGGGTGCGCGGGTTTAAAGCCATAATACATTCGTCTGATAAGAAGGATGCCAGCTCTGCAGTCTTAATGTTGGAGAAAAATTTCCGTTTTACGCCTCTGAAGATGAAGCTGGGGCGGCTCAAGCGCGATTGTAATGACATGGGCCAGCTGATGGCGGCTCTAGTCAAATACGCTGACTCTAATAGTACCAAGGATCCCGAGTCTGATGATGAGAAGACAGGGAAGGGAAAGAAGAACGACAACGCTAAGGGTCCTCAGCATAACCCGGCAAATCAAGGAGGCAATAATAAACGTAAGGCTGATGGTAGCTTCACTACAAAAAAAAAGACACATCCGTGACATTTTGGGCCGAACGATTTTTTTATCATACATATAACACTTCTATGATGATAGTTGTGACAAAACCCGGTATCATCATAGATGTGGTGGGCTCCTACTTCTATGACAAAAAATTATGAGAGAAAATGGGCTTTTCGTCCTGGGCAGGCCGGAGACGTAGCTGCATGACATTCTTTGGGCCGTCCATGACGGAAAAAACCGTGGTAGAAGCGAGAACGAGGAAAATTTTGGGGAGTTCCCGGTTACGGTGGGAGGTCGGGGGCCGAGTGATGCGCGTTTATCTCGTACACGTACGCGCGTGTGTGCGAGGCATTGGCTCTAACTGAACCCGAGTGACGCGTTGGGCTCTAACTGAACCCGAGTGATTGCACTACAGGCTACGCGTTACTGAAACCGAGCGATCGATCGATGGCTGTTAACTGAACCCGATCGAGCAATTCCTTCGCTACTGCTGCTAACTGAAGCCGATCGATGTTGCCTCTGGGATGAACAGTGAGTGTTGCGGGGGGGGGTGTGGATGAACAGTGAGCAGTGGCGTTGCCTCTGGATGAACAGGACCCCATGGTGTGGAGGGCTGGATGAACAGTAGACGGTGGGGGGTGCCTGTGGAGGGGTGGTTGAACAGTAGCCGGTGGAGTAGCGCGCGGTGGACGCTGGATGAACAGGAGCCCGTGGAGGCTGGAGGAGGTCGATGGTAGCCCGTGGAGGCTGGAGGAGGTCGACGGTGGAGATGAACAGTATCCCGTGGAGTCCCGTTTTGCGGTACGCCACACCCCTTCCGATGAACAGGACCCCCGTTTCGACCGTAGCGCTCCAACACAAGTCCGTTTTGTCCGTTTTGCGGTATGTCACAGCCCTCCCGATCAACAGGACCACCGTTTCGATCGTAGGAGGTCCGTTTCGTCTGTTTTGCGGTACGCCACACCCCTCTCGATCAACAGGACCCCCGTTTCGACTGTAGGAGGTCCGTTTCCTCCATTTTGCGGTACGCCAGACCCCTCCCAATGAACAGGATCCTGTTTCGAACGTGGCCGGTCAAACACAAGGCCGTTTCCTTCGTTCTACAGTACGCCAGGCCTCGTTTCCATCGCCTGTTCCGTCCAAGCCCTCCCGATGAACATGACCACGCATTCCGTTCCGACCCAGCCGGTTGGCTCCCCATGAACACGACGATGACGTTGTTTCTCTGTTCCGACCCAGCCATGTACACGAGCCCTGGCCATACGTATGCGCGAGTAGGCGTTCAAGACCCCGCTCGTATGTACATGTATGTGGCCGTATTTTCTTTCTTGCACCCTGGCCGCTGTACGTACGTGTACATGCTACGTGCGCGCCTCTACTACGACACGTGCGCGCCTTTACTACGACACGTGCACGCCTTTACTATGACACATGCGCGCCTCTACATCCACCAGTATGTACGTACACGTTCGCGACCAGAATGACAATGCTACGTACGCTTTGACCAGGTGGGTCCCGACTGTCAGGCACTTCCTTGCGTGTGAAGATGTAGCTGGTGGGTCCCAGCAATCAGGGGGGCGAATCGTTTTTTTGCCCGGATGCACTTCCTTGCATGCGTAGGTGTAGCTGGTGGGTCCCAGTAGTCAGGGGGCGAATCGTTTTGTTTTTTTTGCCGGGACGCACTTCCTTGCGTGCGAAGGTGTAGCTGGTGGGTCCCAGCAGTTAGGGGGGAAACATTTTTTTCGCGAAATATGGTGGCCCGTCTGGTGGGTCCCCGCTGTCAGGTGGAGGAATAATTATTTTGCGCGTAATAAGGAGGCACTTCCTTGCGGCTGTTGTGGATCCAGCTGTCAGCCTTGCCACGTACAGTACTCTTCCGACGGAAGTCGGTCGTTGACCACATTGACCACGCCACACCGAGAGCACCACGGCGGTGGACGACGGTGATGTTGGAAATATGCCCTAGAGGCAATAATAAAAGGATTATTCTTATATTTCCTTGTTCATGATAATTGTCTTTTATTCATGCTATAACTGTATTATCCGGAAATCGTAATACACGTGTGAATACATAGACCATAACATGTCCCTAGTGAGCCTCTAGTTGACTAGCTCGTTGGTCAACAGATAGTCATGGTTTCCTGACTATGGACATTAGATGTCATTGACAACGGGATCACATCATTAGGAGAATGATGTGATGGACAAGACCCAATCCTAAGCATAGCACAAGATCGTGTAGTTCGTTTTGCAAGAGCTTTTCCAATGTCAAGTATATCTTCCTTAGACCATGAGATCGTGTAACTCCCGGATACCGTAGGAGTGCTTTGGGTGTACCAAATGTCAGAATGTAACTGGGTGACAATAAATGTGCACTACAGGTATCTCCGAAAGTGTCTGTTGGGTTGACACGGATCGAGACTGGGATTTGTCACTCCGTATGACGGAGAGGTATCACTGGGCCCACTCGGTAGTGCATCATCATAATGAGCTCAAAGTGACCAAGTGTTTGGTCACGGGATCATGCATTACGGTACGAGTAAAGTGACTTGCCGGTAACGAGACTAACGAGGTATTGGGATACCGACGATCGAGTCTCGGGCAAGTAACATACCGTCTGACAAAGGGAATTGCATATGGGGTTGATTGAATCCTCGACATCGTGGTTCATCCAATGACATCATCGAGGAGCATGTGGGAGCCAACATGGGTATCCAGATCCCGCTGTTGGTTATTGAGTGGAGAGCCGTCTCGGTCATGTCTGCATGTCTCCCGAACCCATAGGGTCTACACACTTAAGGTTCGGCGATGCTAGGGTTATTAGGAAGACTTGTATGTGACTACCGAAAGTTGTTCGGAGTCCCGGATGGGATCCCGGACGTCATAAGGAGTTCCGGAATGGTCCGAAGGTAAAGATTTATATATGGGAAGTTGTCATACGGACACCGGAAGGTTTCGGGGGCATATCAGTATTGTACCGGGGCCACCGGAAGGGTTCCGGGGGTCCACCAGGAGGGGCCACTCCTCCCGGGGGGCCACATGGGCTGCGTGGGGCAGGAGCCAGCCCCTGGAGGGCTGGTCGCGCCCCCCCCTTGGGCCCATGCGCCTAGGGTTGGGGGGGGGACCCTAGAGGGGGCGCCCCCCCTTGCTTGGGGGGCAAGTCCCCCCTCCCTGGCCGCCGCCCCCCCTCTAGATCCCATCTAGAGGGGCCGGACCCCCTTGCCCCTTCCCCTATAAATAGAGGGCTGAGGGGAGGGCTGAACATCCAAGTCAAGGCGCAGCCCCTCCCCTCCCCAACACCTCTCCTCCTCCGTTGTGTGCTTGGCGAAGCCCTGTCAGAGTACTGCCTCTCCACCATCATCACGCCGTCGTGCTACTGCTGGAGCCTTCTTCCTCAACCTCTCCTTCCCCCTTGCTGGATCAAGAAGGAGGAGACGTTGCCCGTACCGTACGTGTGTTGAATGCGGAGGTGCTGTCCGTTCAGCACTTGGTCATCGGTGATCTGAACCACGGCGAGTACGACTCCATCATCACCGTTCCCTCGAACGCTTCCGTACGCGATCTACAAGTGGTATGTAGATGCAAACTCACTCCCTTGACTCGTTGCTTAGATGAACTCATAGATGGATCTTGGTGAAACCGTAGGAAATTTTTTAATTTTCTGCAACGTTCCCCAACAGTGGCATCATGAGCTAGGTCTATGCGTAGTTCTCTATTGCACGAGTAGAACACAATTTTGTTGTGGGCGTAGATTTTATCAACTTGCTTGCCGCTACTAGTCTTATCTTGCTTCAGCGGTATTGTGGGATGAAGCGGCCCGGACCAACCTTACATGTACGCTTACGTGAGACCGGTTCCACCGACTGACATGCACTAGTTGCATAAGGTGGCTGGCGGGTGTCTGTCTCTCCCACTTTAGTTGGAGCGGATTCGATGAAAAGGGTCCTTATGAAGGGTAAATAGAAGTTGACAATATCACGTTATGGTTATTCGTAGGTAAGAAAACGTTCTTGCTAGAACCCAATTGCAGCCACGTAAAAGATGCAACAACAATTAGAGGACGTCTAACTTGTTTTTGCAGCAATTGTCATGTGATGTGATATGGCCAGAAGTTGTGATGAATGATGAATGATATATTGTGATGTATGAGATCATGTACTTGTAATAGGAATCACGACTTGCATGTCGATGAGTATGACAACCGGCAGGAGCCATAGGAGTTGTCTTTATTTTTTGTATGACCTGCGTGTCATTGAAGAACGCCATGTAAATTACTTTACTTTATTGCTAAACGCGTTAGCCATAGAAGTAGAAGTAGTCGTTGGCGTGACAACTTCATGAAGACACAATGATGGAGATCATGATGATGGAGATCATGGTGTCATGCCGGTGACAAAGAAGATCATGGAGCCCCGAAGATGGAGATCGAAGGAGTTGTATGATATTGGCCATATCATGTCACTACTATATAATTGCATGTGATGTTTATTATTATGCATCTTGTTTATTATGTTTTATGCATCTTATAAAATTTCATGAAAGTGTTCCCCCTAACTGTGCACCGTTGCTAAAGTTCGTCGTTTCGAAGCACCACGTGATGATCGGGTGTGATAGATCCTTACGTTCACATACAATGGGTGTAAGACAGATTTACACATGCAGAACACTTAGGGTCAACTTGACGAGCCTAGCATGTACAGACATGGCCTCAGAACAAAAGAGACCGAAAGGTCGAACATGAGTCGTATAGAAGATACAATCAACATGGAGATGTTCACCGATGATGACTAGTCCGTCTCACGTGATGATCGGACACGGCCTAGTTGACTCGGATCGTGTAACACTTAGATGACTAGAGGGATGTCTAATCTGAGTGGGAGTTCATTAAATAATTTGATTAGATGAACTTAATTATCATGAACTTAGTCTAAAACTTTTGCAAAATATGTCTTGTAGATCAAATGGCCAACGCTCATGTCAACATGAACTTCAATGCGTTCCTAGAGAAAACCAAGCTGAAAGATGATGGCAGCAACTATACGGACTGGGTCCGGAACCTGAGGATCATCCTCATAGCTGCCAGGAAGCAATATGTCCTAGAAGGACCGCTAGGTGATGCACCCGTCCCAGAGAACCAAGACATTATGAATGCTTGGCAGACTCGTGCTAATGATTACTCCCTCGTTCAGTGCGGCATGCTTTACAGCTTAGAACCGGGGCTCCAAAAGCGTTTTGAGCAACACGGAGCATATGAGATGTTCGAGGAGCTGAAACTAGTTTTCCAAGCTCATGCCCGGGTCGAGAGATATGAAGTCTCCGACAAGTTCTATAGTTGTAAGATGGAGGAAAATAGTTCTGTCAGTGAGCACATACTCAAAATGTCTGGGTTGCACAACCGCCTGTCCCAGCTGGACATTAACCTCCCGGATGAGGCGGTCATTGACAGAATCCTTCAGTCGCTCCCACTAAGCTACAAGAGCTTTGTGATGAACTACAATATGCAGGGGATGGTAAAGACCATTCCTGAAGTATTTTCAATGCTGAAGTCAGCAGAGGTTGAAATCAAGAAAGAACATCAAGTGTTGATGGTCAATAATACCACTAAGTTCAAGAAGGGCAAGGGCAAGAAGAACTTCAAGAAGGACGGCAAAGATGTTGCTGCGCCCGGTAAGCCAGTTGCCGGGAAGAAGTCAAAGAATGGACCCAAGCCTGAAACTGAGTGCTTTTATTGCAAGGGGAAGGGTCACTGGAAGCGGAACTGCCCCAAATACTTAGCGGATAAGAAGGTCGGCAACACAAAAGGTATATTTGATATACATGTAATTGATGTGTACCTTACCAATACTCGTAGTAACTCCTGGGTATTTGATACCGGTGCCGTTGCTCACATTTGTAACTCACAGCAAGAGCTGCGGAATAAGCGGAGACTGGCGAAGGACGAGGTGACGATGCGCGTCGGGAATGGTTCCAAGGTCGATGTGATCGCCGTCGGCACGCTACCTCTACATTTACCTACAGGATTAGTTTTAAACCTCAATAATTGTTATTTAGTGCCAAGTTTGAGCATGAACATTGTATCTGGATCTCGTTTAATACGAGATGGCTACTCATTTAAATCCGAGAATAATGGTTGTTCTATTTATATGAGAGATATGTTTTATGGTCATGCCCCAATGGTCAATGGTTTATTCTTAATGAATCTCGAACGTAATGTTACACATATTCATAGCGTGAATACCAAGAGATGTAAAGTTGATAACGATAGTCCTACATACTTGTGGCACTGCCGCCTTGGTCACATTGGTGTCAAGCGCATGAAGAAGCTCCATGCTGATGGACTTTTAGAGTCTCTCGATTATGAATCATTTGACACATGCGAACCATGCCTCATGGGCAAAATGACCAAGACCCCGTTCTCCGGAACAATGGAACGAGCAACCAACTTGTTGGAAATCATACATACCGATGTGTGCGGTCCAATGAGCATTGAGGCTCGTGGAGGATATCGTTATGTTCTCACTCTCACTGATGACTTGAGTAGATATGGGTATGTCTATTTGATGAAACACAAGTCTGAGACATTTGAAAAGTTCAAGGAATTTCAGAATGAAGTAGAGAATCAACGTGACCGAAGGATAAAATTCTTACGATCGGATCATGGAGGAGAATATTTAAGTCACAAGTTTGGTACACACTTAAGAAAATGTGGAATCGTTTCACAACTCATGCCGCCTGGAACACCTCAGCGTAATGGTGTGTCCGAACGTTGTAATCGCACTCTACTGGATATGGTGCGATCTATGATGTCTCTTACCGATTTACCGCTATCATTTTGGGGATACGCTCTAGAGACAGCTACATTCACTTTAAATAGGGCACCGTCTAAGTCCGTTGAGACGACACCGTATGAATTATGGTTTGGGAAGAAACCTAAGCTGTCGTTTCTAAAAGTTTGGGGATGCGATGCTTATGTCAAGAAACTTCAACCTGAAAAGCTCGAACCCAAGTCGGAAAAATGCGTCTTCATAGGATACCCTAAAGAAACCATTGGGTATACCTTCTACTTAAGATCCGAAGGCAAGATCTTTGTTGCCAAGAATGGATCCTTTCTGGAAAAAGAGTTTCTCTCGAAAGAAGTAAGTGGGAGGAAAGTAGAACTCGATGAAGTACTACCTCTTGAACAGGATAGTAGTGCAGCTCAGGAAAATGTTCCTGTGATGCCTACACCAACTGAAGAGGAAAACAATGATGATGATCAAGGTACTTTGGATCAAGTTGCTACTGAACTTCATAGGTCCACAAGGACACGTTCCGCACCAGAGTGGTACGGCAACCCTGTCCTGGAAATCATGTTGTTGGACAACGGTGAACCTTCGAACTATGAAGAAGCAATGGCGGGCCCCTGATTCCAACAAATGGATAGAAGCCATGAAATCCGAGATAGAATCCATGTATGAAAACAAAGTATGGACTTTGACTGACTTGCCCGATGATCGGCGAGCGATAGAAAACAAATGGATCTTTAAGAAGAAGACGAACGCGGATGGAAATGTCACCATCTATAAAGCTCGACTTGTCGCTAAGGGTTATCGGCAAGTTCAAGGGATTGACTACGATGAGACTTTCTCTCCCGTAGCGAAGCTTAAGTCCGTCCGAATCATGTTAGCAATTGCCGCATACTATGATTATGAGATATGGCAGATGGACGTCAAAACGGCATTCCTTAACGGGCATCTTAAGGAAGAACTGTATATGATGCAGCCGGAGGGTTTTGTCGATCCTAAGAATGCTAACAAAGTATGCAAGCTCTAGCGATCCATTTATGGGCTGGTGCAAGCATCTCGGAGTTGGAACATTCGCTTTGGTGAGATGATCAAAGCATTTGGGTTTACGCAGACTTATGGAGAAGACTGCGTTTACAAGAAAGTGAGTGGGAGCTCTGTAGCATTTCTCATATTATATGTAGATGACATACTTTTGATGGGAAATGATATATAATTCTTGGACAACATTAAGGCCTACTTGAATAAGTGTTTTTCAATGAAGGACCTTGGAGAAGCTGCTTATATATTAGACATCAAGATCTATAGGGATAGATCGAGACGCCTCATAGGTCTTTCACAAAGCACATACCTTGATAAGATTTTGAAGAAGTTCAAAATGGATCAGTCCAAGAAAGGGTTCTTGCCTGTACTGCAAGGTGTGAGATTGAGCTCGGCTCAATGCCCGACCACGGCAAAAGATAAAGAAGAGATGAGTGTCATCCCCTATGCCTCAGCCATAGGATCTATTATGTATGCCATGCTGTGTACCAGACCTGATGAAAACCTTGCCGTAAGTTTGGTAGGTAGGTACCAAAGTAATCCCGGCAAGGAACACTGGACAACGGTCAAGAATATCCTGAAGTACCTGAAAAGGACAAAGGACATGTTTCTCGTTTATGGAGGTGACGAAGAGCTTGTCGTAAAGGGTTACGTCGACGCTAGCTTCGACACGGATCTGGATGACTCTAAGTCACAAACCGGATATGTGTATATGTTGAATGGTGGAGCAGTAAGCTGGTGCAGCTGCAAGCAGAGCGTCGTGGCGGGATCTACATGTGAAGCGGAGTACATGGCAGCCTCGGAGGCAGTGCATGAAGCAATTTGGGTGAAGGAGTTCATCACCGACCTAGGAGTCATACCCAATGCGTCGGGGCCGATCAAACTCTTCTGTGACAACACTGGAGCTATTGCCCTTGCCAAGGAGCCCAGGTTTCACAAGAAGACCAGGCACATCAAGCGTCGTTTCAACTCCATCCGTGAAAATGTTCAAGATGGAGACATAGATATTTGCAAAGTACATACGGATCTGAATGTTGCAGATCCGTTGACTAAACCTCTCTCGCGAGCAAAACATGATCAACACCAGAACTCTATGGGTGTTCGATTCATCACAATGTAACTAGATTATTGACTCTAGTGCAAGTGGGAGACTGTTGGAAATATGCCCTAGAGGCAATAATAAAAGGATTATTATTATATTTCCTTGTTCATGATAATTGTCTTTTATTCATGCTATAACTGTATTATCCGAAATCGTAATACACGTGTGAATACATAGACCATAACATGTCCCTACTGAGCCTCTAGTTGACTAGCTCGTTGGTCAACAGATAGTCATGGTTTCCTGACTATGGACATTAGATGTCATTGACAACGGGATCACATCATTAGGAGAATGATGTGATGGACAAGACCCAATCCTAAGCATAGCACAAGATCGTGTAGTTCATTTTGCTAGAGCTTTTCCAATGTCAAGTATCTCTTCCTTAGACCATGAGATCGTGTAACTCCCGGATACCGTAGGAGTGCTTTGGGTGTACCAAACGTCACAACGTAACTGGGTGACATTAAAGGTGCACTACAGGTATCTCCGAAAGTGTCTGTTAGGTTGACACGGATCGAGACTGGGATTTGTCACTCCGTATGACGGAGAGGTATCACTGGGCCCACTCGGTAGTGCATCATCATAATGAGCTCAAAGTGACCAAGTGTTTGGTCATGGGATCATGCATTACGGTACGAGTAAAGTGACTTGACGGTAACGAGACTAACGAGGTATTGGGATACCGACGATCGAGTCTCGGGCAAGTAACATACCGTCTGACAAAGGGAATTGCATATGGGGTTGATTGAATCCTCGACATCATGGTTCATCCGATGACATCATCGAGGAGCATGTGGGAGCCAACATGGGTATCCAGATCCCGCTATTGGTTATTGACCGGAGAGCCTTCTCGGTCATGTCTGCATGTCTCCCGAACCCGTAGGGTCTACACACTTAAGGTTCGGCGACGCTAGGGTTATTAGGAAGACTTGTATGTGATTACCGAAAGTTGTTCGGAGTCCCGTATGGGATCCTGGACATCACGAGGAGTTCCGGAATGGTCCGGAGGTAAAGATTTATATATGGGAAGTTGTCATACGGACACCGGAAGGTTTCGGGGGCATATCGGTATTGTACCGGGGCCACCGGAAGGGTTCCGGGGGTCGACCGGGAGGGGCCACTCCTCCCGGAGGGCCACATGGGCTGCGTGGGGCAGGAGCCAGCCCCTGGAGGGCTGGGCTCCCCCCCCTTGGGCCCATGCGCCTAGGGTTGGGGGGGGGGAACCCTAGAGGGGGCGCCCCCCCTTGCTTGGGGGGCAAGTCCCCCCTCCCTGGCCGCCGCCCCCCCTCTAGATCCCATCTAGAGGGGCCGGCCCCCCTTGCCCCTTCCCCTATAAATAGAGGGGTGAGGGGAGGGCTGAACATCCAAGTCAAGGCGCAGCCCCTCCCCTCCCCAACACCTCTCCTCCTCCGTTGTGTGCTTGGCGAAGCCCTGTCGGAGTACTGCCTCTCCACCACCATCACGCCGTCGTGCTGCTGCTGGGGCCTTCTTGCTCAACCTCTCCTTCCCCTTGCTGGATCAAGAAGGAGGAGACGTCGCCCGTACCGTACGTGTGTTGAACGCGGAGGTGCTGTCCGTTCAGCACTTGGTCATCGGTGATCTGAATCATGGCGAGTACGACTCCATCATCACCGTCCCCTCGAACGCTTCCGTACGCGATCTACAAGTGGTATGTAGATGCAAACTCACTCCCTTGACTCGTTGCTTAGATGAACTCATAGGTGAAACCGTAGGAAAAATTTTAATTTTCTGCAACGTTCCCCAACAGGTGAGGCCTAGGAAGGGACGACACGGAGCCGGGGAAGACGCTGCAGTGGATGCCCACGCGAAGAGGAGTACGAGGGTTCACTGGTCCGGCTGCGGTGTGACGCTGCCGTCGCTGCAGAATAACAGGGGGTGTGGGTGAGTAGAGGGATGGCCTGTCCAGCGGTGGGAGTAGTAGGGGGCGGTGAGGCCTCCGCGGCATCACAGCCGGCCACGGGAGGCAGGAGCATGCGGCATGACCGGCGCTGTTTTGGGCGGTTGGAGCACGAAGACCAGAGGTTGAAGAAGCACTACGACCGTTGGATGGACATCGTACGGTCACTAGAGCTAGAATCGTTCATATTGACTAAGTTGACAAAGCCCTCCCTCCGCGTAAACTTAGTAGGCCCACAAGTCAGCCTCCCACCAAGGTGAGTCCCAGCTAGCAGGGGGAGTATTCATTTTTTTGTGTGTAATAAGGAGGCATTTCCGGTAGGTCTGAGCTGACAGCAGGGGGAACGTTTTTTTCACGAATTACAGAGGCCCTTCCGATGGGTCCCAGCTATGAGGTGGAGGAATCATTATTTTGCACGTAAGAAGGAGGCATTTCCCTGTGTGGGCCCCTACTGTCAGCCTCTACAGATGGCTGTTGTTTGTTGACCATGTTGACCTCGCCGCGCCGAGAGCACAAATGCGGTGGACGAGGGCGAGGCCCAGGAAGAGAACCACCCGAAGACGGTGAAGCCACCGCAGCGGATGCCCACGCTGAGGGGAGAACAAGCGCTGACTGGTCGGCTGCGGGGTGAGGCTGACGTCCCGGAAAATAACAGGATGTGTGTGTGGTTAGAGGGATGGCCTGGCGACAGCACGCCAACCACGGGAGCAGGGAGTAGGTAGTCCCGCCGACGCTGGTTTGGGCGGCTGGAGCAGGAAGATCAGAGATTGAAGAAGCACGACGGCCGTTGGATGGACATCCAACAGTCGCTGCTGTGCGTTGACTAAGTTGACAAAGCCTTGCGTACGCGTAAAAAATTTTTTAGGACAGCGTCATCGTGAACCTAGTAGGCCGAGAAGTCAGCCTCCAAATCTATGGAAAACAGCATACAACCCATTAGCCATTATTTTCAATAATTTACAACCCATTTGCTAATTCTTAAGGATATTTGAAGCCCATATTCTTTTTATTAGCATTACAGACCATATATTCTGGGCACTGCTAAAAAATTCAACAAAATTTTGCATATTTTGGTGGGGTCCAAACTCTTTTAATCATGAAATTTCGAGTCATGTTAAAAATAATTTTCAAAAAATTATATCAAAATTAAATTCAAAAAACAATTCTCCGCAAAAAAATGAATGAAATTTAGAATCTTAACTAGCAAGATGCCCGTTCGTTGCACGGAACATGAAGATGCATTTGTATAAGTAGTTTATCTTGTGGGAGAAAAGATGATATTTTATTGTAATTGCCAGTTGGCTTTGGTTTTTATAAGAGTAAAGAGTAGAGAAATCCTGAAAAAAATGATATTTTAATGCAATTGCCGGTTGGCTTTGGTTTAAAAACTTACAGCCCATTTCTTACAACTTATAGCCCGTTTTCTTGGGAAGCCCATTTCTTACTACTTACATCCCTTCTCGTCTTGAAAGATTTGCAGCCCAGCAGGGCTAAGAAAAGCAAGTAGGCCTCGGTTTTGGTATTCTCCAAAAAAAGAACTGGGCTAGCCAATTTCAGAAATAAAAAACTATATCAACTGGGCTCATCATGCGCTTAATAAAAGCGTAAGCGTGGGCTAGACGGGCCATAGCCCCCGCACAGTGTTGAGCTCCGTCTCTAAAACTGAAAAACAACTGGGCGAGCTGCTGGGTCCCTGGTGTTATCCGCTCGTTGTGTAATTTTCTCGTTTATTGACTACATTGACAATGGCGTGGAACCTAGTTGTCAAACAATTAGGAGGAAGTATTTTTTTGGCTTGTAATAATGAGGCACCTGCTTGCGAAATGCAATGACCCAGGTGGGTCCCTACTGTCAGCCTCTCCACGTACAGTCATCTCCTGATTCCTCTTGGTTGTTGACCATGTTGACAATGCTAGACGGCGGCGGGCACAACGAGCGAACCAAGGCGGAGAACGACAGCAAGGCCTCGGACGGGAACGAACAACAGCCATGGAAGATGCGGCAATGTAGTGGCAGGTGGAGGGGAGTACGAGGCAACAACATGCAAGTCAAGCATACAAATGGTACAAAAAGCCCAAGGATTAATTGTTCATCAAATTTTTAGACAAAACCCAGATTGAACATGATAGTAACATCTAACCCAACCACTCTTTTTTGCAGTCACAAACAAATGGATCGGTCTGATCCATAAAATCAACATCCTGTGCAAAAAAAATTATTTCAGGATGTCTACAACTTATTGTAAATAGAAGCCGAGCACGTTTAGACGCCCATTTGTCCACCTGAAACTTCTTTTTTTGCTATTCAACATGTTCGCCCGTGAGAAATCTCTTTCTGTAAAAATTAAGCCTCATGGACAATAGTAACCTCGCATTCAACAGGAAGAATGTGACAAAGCTTCTGTTTGCCTGGTTGGATGCATATCGTCCCATCGTTATTGTCCTCAAATGAATGTCATGAGAACTGAGAAAATCCTTGTGCTTATTATGCCAACGATTGGTTATATGTTTTTCTCCATGTGGTTTTGCCTAAGTAGACATGAAGATTGAAAACAGTTAAGGTCTAAAAAAAGAGTATGTCGAAAGAACGACAGTTGAACAGTTAATTCTAGTACAATATATACAGGCTTTCAATGTGCATGAAATCATCACCTCTATGTATAAATTCTCCAGAGACCGAAAGCATTGCAACAAGCCAATAATTATGTCCAGATCAAAACTATACATTCTGATATATATGATCTTGACAGAATCCAGCAGCATTGATAGGCTATCAATGGACGAACTCTTCATTGAGCATATAACATAATATTAGTACCCAAAGTATACTCCAAGATGATATAAAACTTATGCACACAAATGAAAAATGCAGCTTATGATTAGAAATGTGTAGATGATAATATACAGTACCTGAAAAAGTGAGGAGCCAAACACCAACTCCTTGTGATTACTAAACGGGTCACGAATTACACCCAAGATCTCCAGTTTGGGTGCAGACACGATAGTTATTTCTGAAGGTGTATAACAATTATGAAGGAGCAAACTTTCAAGTGAAGGGGCATCTTCGATGATGAGCTGCTATCCTTTAAAACAAATTCAAATGCTTTAAGGTTAGGCGACTTTATTTGGAGACAACTGATACCGATTTCTATTCCCAAAACAATCAGCAAGCGCTCCAGGGCAGGGCAACTGGAGTGGATGATGTTGTTCAATGAGGCCTCCGACAGATAAACCACCACAAGCAAAAGTTTTTTTTAGCAGTGGGAGTCGAAGCATTTGTACCGGATCGTCTGGTAGATGGCACCGGGCGAAGGTGGCGGTGTGGAGAGATGAGGAAAACCGCGAGATGGACAACAGTGGTGTGGGCACGAATTCTTGGTATGTTCGTGGTATGAAACTTTCATGGTAATGGTAGAACTCAAACTGTGGTGTTTTCCAAATTCAGGGGATGTCAGCCAAGCGTCCACCTTGCCGGGTATGGACAACAAGTAGCTTGTCGGGATGCAGAGGCATTGAACGGGGCCCCGCTGGTGAGAAGAGATGATGGCTCCGAGGAGATCAAATTCAGGAAGGACAGATATCTGATGATAGTCGAGATTGAGGGGCGCGGTGCGCCATAGAGGGCGCCACCGAGTTGAGAGGACTTGTGTGCGGCAACAATCCTTGGTGGGGAGAAGCGAGATGATCTCCTCAAGGATGATGCCCGGGAGATCGCTGATGCGGTCCACCGGAGATTCTACCGGTTCCTCGGATCCGGGTGGGGGGGGGTCGCCGCTTCTCCCTGCGCTACCGGGTGCGGGATCTACAACCGGCGTCGCTGCTGGTGGGAGCCTCATCTTCTTGGCGCTAGGGCCAACCGACTCCATTTTCCTTGTGGGCATCGCGCCAAGCTCACGGGTTTGAGCAGAGTAGCCAGAGATGAGCCTAGTGACAGTGCGAGTGGGGAAGAAGGAGGGCTGGGGATTTCTGTAGGAGTGGAAGAAGAGGAGCATGCATTTTCTGTACGAGTGAGGAAGAAGGTGAGCGGGGTTTTCCGGACGAGTGAGGAAGATTGGGGAGTGGGGGGAATTGGGGGGAGACGGAAGCGGGAGAGTGAACTGTTCATGTTTATAAGGCCCGCTGCACTAACTACTCACTTTTCTCAAGAACTGCTCTCTTCTTTTGTGTTGCTGCATTGGAGCTGGCGCATGGACTTGGCTCACTGGCCTACATGCAGGATGCATGTGCCCGCTGGCCACTGCATGCACCTGGTTTGTTACTAGGCCTATTTAATAGGGTGGTTATGGAGTAAATTAAGGAGATTTATTTTCTCTGTGTGCATCCACCAAATTAGAGGATGCGGTACTGGATGCAGACACTCACATTAAACTAACATTCAGAAGAGCAAAAGTTCAGCATGTCTATGCATCTCAATGATTCACCATACTATAACCAATACAAAGCTGTGAGAAGGTGTGGAAATAAAGAAAATCGGTCGATGCTTCTCTGAGCAAAGGGCCTCCCTGCGCACACATTAATTTCCTGGGCATGCTTGTTTCTTCTCAATGTTGCGAGCACTTTGAGCATGTTGGCAACTCCACAGCTAGCTAGCTGCCTCATCTTGCAATTGATGTTGACACATTTGCAGCAAACACACGAGGCAATAGAGATGACTCAACATGGGTCCATATTGTGCAGTTCCCTTGAAATCATATTCATTGTCCTGAATCTGAAAAGATAGGAAAACAGTAGCTATACTAAAACGGTGTTACGAAACAGTAGCACATATCAATAGCTCGGCATGACAAAACACGATCATCTGGACGAAGGGGATACTGACCTGCCTGAGGAAGATTATATATAATTTCATAAGTCCTTGGTTGATTTCCACCTTCAGCTGCACTGCTTGTTTGCTCCTCCACACATGACAGGATCGTTCCGCACTGCATTCAGCAAGTCAACGTACGAATAAGCTAATTTCATCTTGCGGTGGTCATTGTACCTAGTTACGAATGTAGGAATACCTGGAGCACCATGAGGTTAGCTGACAACAGGTAGATGCAGCCATATAAATTTTGTGCGGTGCTACCAAAATTGAGGTTTGTATCCCTTCCCGTTATGAGAATTCTTCTTGAAGTTGGTAGAATGTGACGGCTTGTTCTTTGCATCAAACTTGCCTTTCCCCTGAGATTTGTTCTTGTTGTTTTGGGGCTGGTTGGGCTGGAAGTTCTTCTCGTGTACCATGTGGGCACTAGAAGCTCCCTCAGCGACCCGAGCACGTGTGTCTTTTGCTCTCGCCTTCTCCTCAAAATCAAGAGTGCTAATGAGATCCAAAACAGAAAACTCATGTCTCTTGTTTTTCAGAGAAGTAGCAAAATCATTCCACGAAGGTGGAAGCTTGGCAATGATGGTCCCAACAACAAATTTGTCCGGCAACACACACTTAAAGTACTCAAGTTCCTTAGAGAGTGACTGTATCTCATGAGTCTGCTGAACAACAGAGCGCTCATCAGTCATCTTGTAGTCACAGAATTGCTCCATGACGTACAACTCGTTGCCAGCGCCCGAGGGCCCAAACGTGGCCTCGAGCGCAGCCCACATGTCTTTGCCGCTGTCAAATGACATATATGAATCCACAATGGAATCGTCAAGAACACTCAGCAGGGCGGCTTTGAAGAGGGTATCCATGTTCTGAAAAGCTTCCTGCTGTGTAGGATTAAGATCGCCCTCAGGCTTACCCTTAGTGGCGTCATAGCAGTACATGATCTGAAACCAATATACTGCTCTTGTGCGCCACCTTTTATATTGCACCCCCTTAAAAGTAGGCGGCTTCAAAAGCGCAGCAAAACCACTCGGAGTAAATTGCCTGTAATCAGGTTTTTGGATTGGATTGTTGAATATATGAGCAATTTAGTATGAGATTTAATCCGAATCAGCAGTAAATAGATCATGACGACAATTGCAAACATCAAAGTAATGATGCGGACTAAACCAGGAGGACAGAATCACATACTGTACAGCGGGAGCAGAACCGATGTGGTTGATGTTGTCACTCATGTCGTTGATGAAGAGGTTACCGAGGTCGGGGAAGAAGGCCGTCGTTGAGGAAGTCGTCGCTGGCAGCAGTCACAGGAGTGTGCTCCCCAAAAACCTGATCGCCCCTCTCCCGTACAGGATCACGAAAGCCGGGGTTCAGAGGACTGCTGTCCCTTCTCGCGGTGCACGCCGGAAGGAGGGCTGAAGAAGAATTGCGTGGCGGCGCTAAGATCTGGAACAGTGCGAAACCATATGATACAGCGACGGCTAGGGTAGAGCATGCCAGGTTGGTCGTGCGAGTATAATAGTAGGCCTTTGGCCCCCAAACCCCACGTCTAAGTCAATAATAGCTCCAAAAAAGTCAATAATAGCCCCACCAAGGTTTGTCTAAAAAACATAGTAATTAAGGCGTCCTTAGTCCCTTTAGTATAAATACTATATCATTAATAATGGCCCCACATTTTGTCTCACAAAGTATGTTGGAGTACAACCGGCTACACGTTTACAATCCGCTTCGCTTCTCTCTCTCTTCTCTCTCCTTCAACTAAGGCTAGCCATAGTGGGAGTAACTTAGGTAGTAACTTAAGACATCCCAAGACAATTTTTCTTATGTGGCAAGTATTTAATGAGGAAAGAGGTGCTTGTGGTAACATAATATGTTACAGTAACATAGCGCTTCCGAGGCAAAATGAGTCTATGAGATAATAAATGAAGCAATCTATGATACTACTACTATGTCCTCCTCAACTAAGCACAAATACTATATTTAAATCCTTATAGCCTGCTTATGTCATCTAATTGTAGTACTTGCTCTAAAGTTACTTCCACTGTGTAGTCTGAAATGCCGGCGTGCAGCGGGCGGTGCCTCGGTCGGCGCGCCGCTTCAACGGCGGAAGCAGTGAGAGGTCGCATCGCCCTGACTTGCCATCAATGTGGAGCGGCGGGCTCAGCTGGCGCCGGGCGGGAAGCGCGCGCGGGAGGGGGGAGGGGTTTTTGTTGGGCCAAGAAGGTGAGAAGCTAACTTGGGATCGGTCCGGACGGGGAAATATCGTGTGTTCCCATACTCTGCATATGAAACTAGTCTATGTTACTACTCCCTCCTTTCCGGTTTATAGAGATGTTTAGAGTAACATAGTAATATGCTACAGTATAAGTTACTCCCCACTATGACCAGCCTTGGCCTCTCCCAGTGCTCCACCATGTATAGCTGCTAAGCCTGCCACGTAGGCATAAAATATGATGTGGCACCAATAAACTAAGCACCTATGCATTGAAGACTTGAGTTACTAAGCCATTTAATGCACTTAGCACCTCATCTTTAATAGTATAGCCAGCTGCTGGCTATAAGGCAGTGCCATGTCATCTACAGCCCATCTTATAGTCAACATGTACAATAGTAGATCAAAAGAGTGTACTACTTTTTTATTATGTGGCCCAGCTTTCATTCTCACAAAGTGCCTAGGAGCATGTGCTAGAGCTGATTCTTCGCGAAGAGCCCGCTTACCCTTCTCTCTCCTCTTCTCTTTCCTCCAACTAAGTAGAAATATACTAGTTTATTCCTTATAGCCCGCTGACTCATCTCTATTGTACTTGCTCTAAGCACATCTAAGCACTTACTAGCACCCCCTTGACCGTGGACCTTGACTGTGTACATCACCTTGTGTCTCATAATTTTCCTCGTCATCATTGAGTCCTAGAAGATCTCACCCACATCATCATTAGCATGCAGCCGCCTTGATAGACAACGTGCGCAGAAGGAGTAGAGGCGACTGGGGACGCACCACCACCATGTCATGGGAACTCCGTATGTGCTCGTGTGCGTGCAGCGTGCGTGTTTTTCCATCAGTGCTAGCTCTAAGGCCGAGGCTGCGGTCGTCTTCGTCTCCGACTAGTAGTTGAGCAACGACGTCAAAGAGGTGCTGCAAGAGATGCGTATGCGCCGTTGCGTGCGAGCTTCGCCTTAGCACGACGAACCGGACGTCACCGCGGATGGTGCACCCCTCCATATGCAGTCGAGTGTGTGCGCATGCATGTGTTATTCACGTGCATTCTGCGGCCGAGCGTGTGTGCATGCACGTCTTGTGTACGTGCATTGTGTGCTCCATGCTGTGCTCGTATGTGCATGAGTTGGATCGGATGGAGTTAGTGTGTTGGCTTGTGTACATGCATGGCTGCATGCGTCCTCTACATGTGTGGCTTGTTGCGTGGTTATCAATAATTCAATATAAACTACTCCCTCCGTTCCTAAATATAAGTCTTTCTAGCCATTTCAAATGGACTACAACATACGGATGTATGTAGACATATTTTAGAGTGTAGATTCACTCATTTTGTTTCGTATGTAGTCCCTTATTGAAATCTCTAAAAAGACTTATATTTGGGAACGGAGGGAGTATAAAACATCTTCAACTTAGCATCCTGATGTACCGTTTCTAGTGGTTAGCGAAAAGTTCATGTTCTTTTATTTGTTTATAGGTGGGCAGGCGGCAAAAAACAGGGGAAAACGCGCAAGGTTCCTTGCAGACGCTCCACCGCGAGGTTCCTTGCTCCTTCTCGGTCGTCGGGAATCTATGCTCTTCAACTCTTTTCTTTTACGTGAGCTTTGTTCATCCTTTTCCCAACACGCGAGACATCTAGCATCAAGGTGCACGTGTCATGCAAGAAAATGGAGATAATCAGATAAGCAGTGCGTAAGTGAGTCGTGCGGGGGGAAAAGCGGGGGGAAACCCTTTTTCGTAAGTGAGTCGTGCACTTCGATGGCACCTACGCAATATTTTTTCTCCTCGATGGCACGTGAATAGTGCACGTACTCAACGACGGAGCACGGGATGGTAGCAATGACATGGTCAGCCCTTTTTTGGAGAGAGTACGTACTACTAGTAAATAACTTTGATGTGTCCCGTCAACTCGCAGAATGACGAGAAGCTTGATTACACCTTCTCCCTCGCCAACGCGTGCGCGGTGGCTCGCAGCACGAGGAGAAACTTTTGCTTACAAGCGGTGGACGTGCAGCAGTTCATTTGGTGTCAGATTGCCAGAAGCACTACTGTAGAACCATCGACTTCCGGAAGAGGCGAAGAGCCAAGCGCAAGGTCACCTACTAACCTTAGGCTAGGTGTAGTGGGAGTAACATAAGTAGGGGTACCTCCTTTTTTATTCTAGAAACAACCACACGCGAATATCAAGGTGCTGGTTACGTAGAACAAATTTCCTGGAGTCCGTGCTCAGCCCTCCTCTATCTCTCTTCTCAGCCAGCCAGCGGACGCGCGGAGCCCATCGTCTGTTTGCTCACATGCGGTCCCACATGTCAGTGAAAACGCAAGAGGACCCACTGAACCTGCACATCTTTCACCTCGACGTGCTGGTGATGAAAAACAAATCCAATAAAGATCTTCGGTGGCCGCTTTTGGAGTTACTCAAGAGTAGTAAGATTCTATTTACAGTTTAACCCAAGATGCACATCTCGTGGCTTCAACTACCACTCTATTTCTTTCATGACACGACCTGGATGCTGGATGTCCCACGTGTCGGCAAAAGGAGGAAGAACCCGACCAAATCTTCGGTTGTGCTCTCGGATTAGACTAGTTGTGCTAACTTAAAAATTTATTGTGTACTCCCTCCGTTCCAAAATACTTGACTTCCATTTGTCCAAAAATGGATGTACCTATATACTAAAACATGTCTAGATACATATATATTTTGACAAATAGAAGGCATGTATTGTGCAACGGAGGGAGTAGAATGGATGCAAGTCTTGGTATTGGGAAGAAGAGTACATCCATATATTGATAGAGCGCAATTTAGTAGATGTTCTAGCACTTTTAGCTAGCATAGAGGCTAGAGATGAGACTAGTGCACTTGCTGATACTCCTACTAGAATAGAGGCTAGACATGAGACTAGATGCGAGGAAGCAACATCCACTTCTTTACACTCGAAGAAGAAAGAAGCACGCAAGATCGAGCCTCCGCAGATCAACAATGAATGCATCGAGAAGGCACTAATCCAACTTACAGGAGTAGTAAAATGTATTCTTGTGGTTCTTGTTTTCTTTGGTCTTGCTTGTCTAGTCAAAATTATCGTTGGAGTTCATGCAAAACGGAGGTCCGTTTGGGGTCGTGCGTTGGAGTTGGCCTTACAAGTGGGACCGCAGTTGAGGAAACCGACTATCGGCAAACCCCCACCTCGCCCGCCACGCGATGGCTAAAGTTAGAGAAACGACGAGGTTGAAGAGATTGCTCTAGCACGGACTCCAAGAAATAATATGGTGTCAGATGGATGTCGTGGTGGTGGCGTGTGCCGTACTCCTGGACGTGAATGCTTGTTCTGGCCCATGCCACCCTACTACTCCTACTACTTACTATATACTACTAGTATCGAGGATTCGAGGTGCTGGTTATGTACAACGAACACATATTAACATAAGGCTACAGTGAAAACACCCGCACGACGCGCGAAGCATGTGAAGCTAGTACAAATAGTGTACTACTATTGTTGATTGGCCTCATCCGATAACCTGTTGCAATGCACGTACAATTATGTATTCGGAAAATATTTTTTTGCCTCGTCGCACCACTCACTCAGAGAAGCGACTCGAAAGCCATTCATAAATTTAGTAAGTTTATCACAGGCATATCATTTTATTACATACAACAGGTCATCAACCCACATCGACAACGAGGATACATTATAAATACTAAAGTTTTCACCACACAACAAATAACAAGCAATGAAATGAACTTCAACTCAACCATTCCTCGGTGTTGGAAACGCTTGCTTTGAACCACAAGTGATTCTCTGGGACGGGCCATCTATTGTCGATCTCGAGACCAACGCAGGACTGATCATCCAGGCTGAAGCGGCCTACTATATCAGTACCAGGGTAGGGAACCACCCAAATGTCCGAGGTATAGACACAGTTGCTTCTCATAAATGGTACTAGTAACGTTGTGTCAACAGCAGTTGGATCGCCTTTCACCATCATCGGATAGTTTTGTCCAAGGAAGAGCGAGTTTTCTCCAAGACTATCAATTCTGTACCAGGGAGAAGGTGTTGGCGCTAGCACACTAGTATCCATCCCGAATACCATGCAACGGGTGTTGGAATAGGTCCGGAGAGTGCGACCATGGGAGACAACACGTGCTCCCTCAGTAGTAACAAACTCAGTGCGCTGTATACACACAAGAAGAGGTGATCCATCGGAATTAGTTGCCAGGCGCCACTGAGTATATACGTTCTGCTCGTCCTCATGCTCGTGATCATCACCATCGTCATCTCCCCCTTGGTTATAAAATTTTCAAGTATAGGTGGTGGAATGTTCACAGGACCTTGGAAACACAATAAGAAGGTTAATTAGTAAAGGGAAACTTGCTAACCCGCATGCATGTGGATGAAACAATTGTAATTACGGTGGAAGACAAACGCACCTAAAGTATAAGGATTCCATGCAAAAACAGTGCCACGAGTGGTGGCAGCAAACACAAGGCCCTCGTATTGAATTGCATCACAGTACACATCCGTGTATAGAAACTGATTTTTGAGCAATATCCATCCAGTCGAACCACGAAGGACGGCAACAAGCTTGTCGAAGATAGCAACAACTTCATAGTTGTTGTAATTCCAAGAGCGGTTGGGAACTCGACAAATTGCTATCTTCCGTAGAAGACAGTCACCATGATCGTATTTGAACGTGCGTACAATACCTGTGTGCTCAACCTCTGGGCAGTCACCTGAGATTTTTGGAAGTGGAACCCGGTCACGAGTGTACACATTCACAAGTTCCCACTCGCAGTTGGACCCAATGTAAACAACCCAATCTCCATTTGCGCCTGCCCAATCCTTGCCCTCAAGCGATGGCATCTTAACATCATACGTATCATTATCAAGCGGCATCAACTTGCACAAGGCGAGGCCTCCGTCGTCCCCGCGCCAGTAGTCATCAGGGTCACGGCGAAGAAGATAGGGGAGATCAAACCGCTCCTTGACTCTTGGGTTCCTTGTAATGATGTTATTAGTTGAGTCGAGAATGGGCTTGAACGAACCTGCCATGCTAGCCGAGGTGATGACGTCGCACCGATCAATGAGTTCCTCCACCACGTCATCTTTCAGATCGGGGCAAGAATAACGGGGTCGTTTCCGGCCTGTTCCCTCCATGGAGAAGACGATCGAACAATGGCAGAAGGAAGGGTGAAGGGCTGAAGGAAAATGGAGGAGGGAGAGGAAGAGCGTGCGACAGCAGTTCCAAATCGAGAGGGAAAGGCGAAGAGTCGGTGGACGGTTGCCAGTTTGCCACGGTTCACGAAGAGGCGCCCCGGCCTACACGTCCGTTCGGAAATACTACTAACTCGCCGTCGTCTCACTGATATGTTGGAACGGGACCACATGTCAACGAAACATGGTGTGTAATTTCTCGTGCAAAATGCGATCTGGCCGCGTTGGCCCGAGGTGCCGCATTAGTTTTTTTTTGAAAGTTTGCCGCATTAGTTATCGACCTTTATTTTTTTAACATGCAATCTGAATGGATAGCTCCTGTGGTCATCACACGTGAGCGGATATAGTGATGGTTGATTCGCCCGAGCAACTTATTACTGTGGGAATATGGGAGTAGCAGCGGATTCAAGGAACAGAGAAATGATGGTTGCTTCGTCCGAGCAACTTACTGTGGCGAAGGTGGGGCTCTGTGATTTGACTGCTCACTAGTCATTACTACTGCGGCGCAACGACCGGGGTGAATCTTTCCCTGAAGTTGTGTTGTGCACTCAATATTGCTGCATGGCAGGTGGAGCCGGATGAAGGATGTCCAACATGTCGGCGAAACGAAGTTGAATTGTTTCTGGCATTGCTATCAATCCTTCAGGATTTGTTTATATGTACGCATAATTTTGATGAAATTGTACTGTGATGCTATGAAGGTTTCAACTTTGGTTCCCGCAGGAAAAAAAGGTTTCAACTTAGGATTCATGTGTCTTGCCTCGAGATTATCTCGTTACAACATTCCATCAAATACAAATGAAACTACCATGGCTAATGCATCTCAATGGTTCGCAGATCAGCGCCAATATTCACATCACAACTGAAGACAAAGTTGTGAGAAGGTGTACAAATAAAGAAAAAATATAATTGATCGATGTTGTTCGTAGGCATGGCTCCATTTCCTTGGCACAGTGTTCATTGCTTGGCAGCTAGTTTCACCCAGCTCTGTAGCCAAAAAAGAGGTGTATGAAGGACACCACAATCCGATCATTTTGTGCAGCTCCACTAAAATCGAGCGGACCATCCCTGTTTGCAAAGATATCCAGTCAGTGTGATTACAATAATAGTGGAACTAGATGATGAAACATAACACACATAAATAGAAGCCGATCACCTCTACGATCTCTCTTTAGGACTAACTTCTTGTTGGAGAAGATTAGGCACGGAGTTGGATGAGGAGGATAGCAAAACCAATCTCCCTTTCCGCAGTCCCACAGAAATGTAAAAACGTTGCCCGTGTGACATTTTGGCGGAACTGCACAAAACACTCTTCAGAAAAGTGATTTGTGCAGTTCACCAAAAGGTCGCAATAGCAACGAGGTGAAAATGGATAGCCCTGTTTGCAAAAGGAGGTCGAAAGGAAACAATTACTGCCCAATAACACGAGTTGAAGACACATACGCCGACAAAAAAGAAGCATGTTCCATGTAATAAGGGAAAGATAGCACATGGTGGTTTATCAAAAATGGTTTGAGGAGGAGATTGCAAGATGGAAAGTACGCCGGCCAAGATACGATTTAAGCAAACAACTAAAGAAGATCCACATGCAGCAACGTGGGAAGATGGGCAGTGGAGCAAGGCCGGAGGAAGCTGTACCTGAGGGTCGTCGGGATGTTACTAGGAGGGCGCCGGCGGTCGGGATTTGCCCATACTGCGGCAGCGAGCAAGTGGCGAAGGCCCTACCGCGCCGGAGCTTGGTCAGAGAGAATGGCGGGTACCGCAGATCGGGACGTGCTGCCTCAACGCCGTCGAACGGAGAGACGATGCACATCCTCCCTTTCCGCCGGCGGACGGGATGCGGCCGGATCACTGACCAACGCTGAGAGAGAGAGGCCACGGCGGCCTTGTGTGAGATGGTGTGACGAGAGACAAACCCATTTTTCCATTTTCCCCACGGCAATCGTTTTATATTCTGTACGTGCCATTGAGGAATATATAACTTTATTTAATGCTAACGCGTCAAGTCGAACTTTGTTCCGTCTAGGCATGGTACCCGACCCTCCTTCGAGTAAACAACCGCTACACGCGTCAAATTATCACGTGGGCTGCCTTTTCGTACAGAAACGAACTCCACCGTGTACCCGCGCGGGTGTGGCCGGGAACGAGACGTGAGTACGTGCGTCCTGCGTGCACTTCTTCTTTAGGTGCAGGTACGTACGTGGGTGGGTGTGAGAGAGATGGTTTGTGCGAAACAGAGGCAATGTGTTGATGATATCTCAATCAGAAAAACGTAACATATGCAATGTGTGTGAAACGGAGTCATGGACGTGAGATATCGATAGAATTGAAAACAGGGATGAAGTGTGTGGCTGCGCGATCGATAAAGAGTGCCATCGAATTTGTGTTTGCCCACGTCAAAGATACAGGGCGGCTGGCCTACTGGAATTTGAGAGGGCAGAGGTGCAGTTTTTCTCCGTGGCATGGATACCTACCTACAACGTTCGACTATCGGTGTGTGTGGGGGGGGGAGGGGGTAGAGACCGATCGACTAGTATATGTGTGGGGAAGGAGAGAGACCTAGCTATGTATTGAGGGAGATCGATCGACATCCATGGATATGTGTAGCAGAGGAATAAGGTTGGGAAAAAGACAAAGGTAGAGCGTCGGAGGGTTGGTGGTGGAGTGGCGTCGCACAAATGGTGGGAGAGGCCTGCTAGACAAACGGAGGGTATGAGTGCAATATCAATAAGAGAGGGCGGGGGATGTCCGTCTGTCTATGCACGTGCGTGTGAGAGACGGTTCAGGAGGTATTCAAGGATGATGAGGGGAGAAGATATGGTTGTGGTAAGCATACGTAACTACATAGGAAGATCAACCGTCGTGTGTCCGAGAAAAGGAGAGACATAACTAGCGAGGTAAGTGTATCGGTGCTTGGTGAAAACGAATTATAGTCGACCTGGCTATATGTAGGGAGATCAGTTCATATACACGCCTGCATGTGTTAGAAGCAAATAAGGTCCAGAGAGGCAGACAGGGGGAGAGGGTGTGGCTAGGAGGTGGTGCGAGAGGCCTACCATCTCGAGGGGGAGGAGTGTGCGAGTATGTGATCAATGAAAAGAGGGGCGGGAGTGTGCACCTGCGTGGAATCGTATTGGACATAGGGGGCATGGACGGTGAGAAGAGAAGAGGGGAAGTATATATGTGTTTGTTGTAGGCACACTTGGCTAGAGAGGTATATCGACCGGTGTGTGCCGGAAAGAAGGAGCCGGGGGCCTACACACACCGCTGGTGGATGACCTAAAGAGAAATAATGAACGTGCGCGATGGAGGGGACGCTAAGGGTGGGTGAGAGGGGGGAGGGCGTGTGCATGGATGATAGAAAGTTAGCGCTATCTAGCTAAAAATAGAAGAGGATCATGAAGGTGTAAAAGACGAACAAAGATCATAATTCATTATAAAAAAGTGGATACGGATACTTGAAGAAGATATCATAATGTAGAACATTGATTATAATTTGGGCTAATGTGTGGCTTTTGCAACTCAGGTCTAAATACTTGTCATAATGTAGGGGGCGGGGCACTATAGTTTGTGTGATAAATACGGTGTATGTATGGAACATGGTTTAGATTATGAATATATAGTTAGTACATCAAATGTACTATTATTTGGAATCAACATCAAGTGTATTCAAAAAATAGAATTCGAGTTCATGTAGTACACATAGTTCATATCTATCTCTATAGTAATCATGTGGTGTGTTATTAAGGTAATACACGAATGATGGTTGAAGTTGGCAACAATCATGATTGTAGATTCTTATTGAAATAGAGAAACGAATTCAAATTTAGTTCGAATTGCAGCGGTAGTATAGACATTTGGAATGCACTAAAATGTTGGTATGAGTAGGTTACATGCATTATACAGCAAGCGAAAAAATTTAATCGGACATAACATGGATTCATACTCCCTCCTTCCATCTATATAGGGCGTAATGAGATTTTTAAGACCGCCTTTGACTATTGACAAGATTAATAGTACATGACATGCACAATGTGAAAATTATATCATTGAAAGAACCTTTCACAGACGAATTTAACGGTGTGCTTTGTGTAAGTTGCATGTCATATATTATTGCTCTAATATTTGGTCAAAGTTAGCATCGAAAAACGCATTAGGCCCTATATAGATGGAAGGAGGGAGTAGCTTTGAATAGCATTTGTATAGTAAAACGGGGCAAGACTCTCTCTTTGTGTGGTGTGAATAGTTTTATTTTTTTCGTTTTCTTTTTGGTTGAGGGAAGTGCGAATTGATTTGGTACGTACAAGTACAATATTACTACACGTTAGGCTTGTCCCTAAAATTCAACCCGCGTCTTGTTATATCCCGAAAATTCAGATATCGTGCTCCCAAAACTGGCGCCTTCACAACCCGCGCCTTGCTATCCCGAAATTACAACACGCGCGAAAACTCCCTCCAGCTGCCAAATCCCGACACGCGAAATCCCCCTTCTAACCCTGAGCCGAAAGGGCCGCTAGTTCAAATCGGTGGGGGGTACTTTTGTAACACACCCTATATTTTGGACAAGCGCGTCCCTAAGTCATGCTTCACCCCCTCCCATCGTCCCCTTTTCGCCATTCGAAATCCCATGCCTCCATAACCTCTCCACTCCAGCTGCGAAACCCCACCCTCCTCCGTTCGCCACGTCACCGCTCCCCAGCCGGAGCCTCTTCCCCGATGACGTCGTCCACCGCAATAGCTCGACGTCCCTCGTCCACCTCCCCGGATGAGGATCCGTCGTCCATCTCATTGTCCCGCCGGTTCAGCCGCCCCGTCCTCCACCTCCAAGGAGCTGCTCCGACGATCGCCTCGTCTATCGCGGCTGCTCCATCCCCACAGCGCCACCTTAACCTGCTCCACCGGAACCGCAACATCCTCACGGACTCCTCGGACGAAGCCGAGGCCTACTCGGCGCCACCAAAGAGGTTGTACACTCATCACATCGCACCTTCTCCTTAACTCGACCTCCCGGCGCCGACAGTGCTCCATCCCGCACCCCCATGGAGCGGCTACATTGAAGTCAGCACCGCAGGCGACATCTCCATGGTGGCTCTCCCCTAGTGCGAGGCCCCTTCGGCGGCGACATCCATACCGGCCGGATCTGCTGCTGCTGCTCCAGCTCTCACTCGCTCGCGCTGCTGCTGCTGCTGCTCCGGGTCTCGCTCGATCGCTCGCTCGCCCAGCTGCTGCTGCTGCTCTCCCCCTTGCTTGTGCTGCTGCTCTGCTCTGATATAGCCACACTTCAGTCGACTAAATCAACTTTTTGGTCAGTCGTTCTTCAGGGGTTGGGGGGGGGGCTCGCCGGAGTTAAGGAAGAACCACCCGCAACGGGGACGGGGGCTCACCGGAGAGGTATCCCGCTATCTATCTTAGGGTTCAGGGTGGGGGCGGGGGGCTTAGAGGGCTGGCCGGGGCGGCGGTGGGGAGTTGTTTCGGGGCGGCGAGGCGCGCTGGGGCCGGCGGTTCGGCCGGTGGTGGCTGCCGGCTCAGGGGGGTGCAGGTTGAAGATGAACTGCAGGCCCTCCCTAAACTACATGTCAAGCGCCTCTCTGCTACCATTGCGTTTAGTTTCGACAGTAGCATTCAGATTCCACAGTAAATTTCAGTTTCGACAGTTAAGTTCAGAGTCAACAGTTTTTACCTCATCTGTTGTAGTCAGGTGGTTTTTGGTGATGTAAATTTTACATCCATTTTACATCATCTATTGGAGATGCTATTAGAATCCCACTTGAGATTGACGATGTCTGTCTTGTGCTGCTTCAACCTTGACGTCTTACGGCTCACCGGAGCTGCTCCAACGACAGAACGATCCATCACAACAGAGCAGTGCCCTGGACGCCGTCTACAGATTCCTCAGATCTTCCTCCACACCTCCGACAGCCACCTCTGCCTCAACTGCTTCAGCGACCAACCCAATGATGCTGAGGTCGACACGGCTACGGCAAAGAGGTTGTACACTTGTTGCATCACTTATTACTATACATTCACGTCGATCCATTAGGGCTATTTTGGTTCAACGGAAAAACATAGCAATAGGGAATTTTCCAATGGCACTCTACTATTCAATTATTCATGCATTTTGTTGAAAGGAATGAAGCAAAACATCCACCTGGACCTACTTTTCAAAATCCTATGCATGAAAACAAGACCAAGTGCATTAGTGCCAGAATAACATTCTAACTGTACACGCTTTCATATGGTTTCACTTTATTTTGGCCATGTTTCTTTGCATTCCTCTGCTCTTCCAATTCCTGTAAACCAAACACCCAAGTTGACAGAAATCCTGTGTTTACAAATGCTCTGTTTACCATGTGCATTTTCCTATCCTATTCCGGTGTTTTTCCTATCCCTGCGTTTTAAGAATCATGCAAGCCAAATGAGCCCTTACAGAATTACTTCAGTTACAGGTACGTGTCGAAGGGAACTTTGTGTGGTTTGTCCTGCTCCTGCCGCGACGTCGTCCACCTCACCTGAGCTGCTCCATCGACAGAAGCATCCACCAAACCAGACATCACGACTCCTGACCGTCTTTCGCCGCCTCAGATCTCCTTCCCTGCCGCCGGCACCCACCGCAACGGCATCACCATCATCGACTCAGCAGATGAACCTGAGGAGTACACGGGTCCACAAGAGAGGTCGCACTCTTTTGTTTCTGCTTATGTTATGCATTGCTTAAACTTACCTGCTACTTTATCGTCCTGTTCAGCTCTTGGACTCCCAAGTCAGGTCCAAATTAATGTTCAAACTTGAGTTCTAAATTAGTTGTGGGGCACATATCGAGGCAGCAATGAATAGTATGTCTGTCTAATATCTGGTTCACCTAGGGTATGCCTATGTTGTTCATCTTGGGTGGGAAACAAATAGTAAAGCAATCATCATCTGTCTTTTTATTAATTTAAAGCAATCATCAGCCTGCTATCATTATTTTTGGATCCATCCACTGGTTGTTACCATCACTCTAAATTTCTGCATGCTCTCCTTACATAATCTCACCATATTTTTTTCGTATGCATGTCAGATATTGTACACAGTCATGCTGAACATGTAGAGAAAAAGAGAAGAGTTTTGCGCGGCAATACAATGTCATGCAGACATCGCTCCATGGTGGGTTCAATGGCAAACCCTCCCCACCCCTCTCCAGATTGTAATCCAGAGGAAGATATCTGTTCTGAGGCGGATTCAGACGCCGCTGACCACTCCTATTTACCCCCCAAGGTGTTTGCTCTACCTTGGCATGATGATGTTAGTCATATCATGCATATGTTGCCTTGCAGTGCCTACTTTTGACATCATATATGTCATCTGCTTAGTTTAGACATGTTCTGTAATGCCACCTGTTTAGTTTCTATATCATATATGGGAATTATGCAGTCTCATGTCTTTTAGCCAGCCATAATATATGTGAAATGTGCAATGCCATCCTGTTTAACCAGGCATCATATATTTGAATGATATCTTGCCCATCCTTTTCTTCATTACATTTCCATTTGTCGACAATGTTTGTACATTAAACTACTCTTCCTGTGAATCAGCCATTTGGGTGGGAGATGGAAAAATCTGGAGTGAAAACAAGGCCTTCAGAGCAGACAGTGCTACCTGTCGAAGCAGATCTCTTGTTGGGTCCCGATAGCTCCTCAGAGATGGATTCAGAGACAGATGACCAGTCCTATTCCCCCACTGAGGTGTATGCTCTAACTTGGCACGGTTATACTGCTCATATCATGCATATGGTGTCTTGCATTGCATAGTTTAGACATCATATACACAATATTCAACACCATGTTCTTAGTTCAGACATCATATCGAATGCCCTCTGTTTAGCATATAAATCACATATGTGAATTAAATGATGCGATCCTGATTACTTAGATAACATGTAGGTGAATTATGTCATGCGATCCTGTTTAGTTATTCATCATATCTTTGAATTATGTTATGCTATGCTATCCAGTTTAGATAGACATCATATATGTGAAATTATGTCATGCTATCCGTTTTAGTTAAACAATATACATGTCAACTATTTCATGCCCTCTTTTTTCCACACTATCTATTGCATCTGTCTCTCATACAATGTCTGTACATTCAACTATGTTTCCTGTTTATCAGCCATTTGAATTGGAGCGGGTGATGCCAGTATCTAGCGGACTAAAAACACGGTCTTCAAATAAAACAGTGCTACCTCTTGGTGGAGATAGCACCCCGGTTGTACATGCACAAGAACCAGCCCTACCACACATAACCCAAACTCTCGCAGATTGTACCCCTACTGCGATGGACAGAGAACCAGCTTCACCCAATCTAACCCCAACCCCAGCCGATAGTAACCCAGTTCCTGTTGACACAGCACCATCTCCACCACAGAGCTCCCAAACAAGAGCAGTTAGTAAGGCAGCTCCAGTGCCCAAAGGGCCAGTACTATCACGGCGAACCCCAACTCCACCAGTTAGTACGCCTATTCCTGTGGAGGAAGCACAACCAGCTAGTCGTAGTTTAGCATCTATCGCATTTGATGTTGTTAAATCGTATGTGCGTATCTTCCCATCTTGGAAATATTATACTGAAGATGAAGGAAAATGCCAGTTGCAGGTGTTTGTCCAGGAGTTATGTGTAAGTAATGTTATTCATGGCAATTACTTTGCTTCGTCCCATACATCCTACCTCCATGATGGTTATAATACAACAAATTTTCCCATTTTTCTCTATAGAGAAGGACCGATTTGGAAACTCAGGATGAGGTAACCTGTGCTAATACCTCTGCTATCTTCAAGAATGCTTGGTGGCAGTATCGGAATTACCTGAAGAAAACGTACTTCACCGGCAAAGAAACTCATCAAATTCCCTTACGTTCTCCTGAGACACATTTACTGGACGATGACTGGGAACGCCTTGTTCTGTACTGGTCCCGAACCAAGAATGTGGTAAGGTCTATGAGCTCATTTTCTATTTTTAAGTATTATATTCTTGCGTCTTACTGTACTCTGTTCATGTAGAACAAGTGCCTAAACCTGAAGAACAACTGTTCTAATTTAAGATTCCATTGCTATCATAGTTCAAAAAAGCGCTAGGCGTTAATTGTGCGTTTTGCCACCGCCTTGCGCTTTACTGACCAAAGCGCATGCTTATGCGCAGTTATGCACAGATTAAGCGTAGTTATGCGCAATGCGTTTTGCCAACGCCTAGAGCCTAGGCGCGCTTAAGCTCGCTTAGGCGCCTTTTTTAACTATGATTGCTTTGCTCTTGTATCACTGTATTTACTCATACAAACTTATTTTTAAATTGAAGGATCCAATCGAAACTCCAATGGCACAGCAGGTATGTTCACGCATGTTTCTTTAACAGGTTTGCTCTTATCAATAGCTCTGTTGATTTCAATTTCAATTGTGTATACAGTTGACTTTCATATCATGCACATTACTAGCATCACAACAGAGCCAATAGTGTTGTTGTACATGTAGACCCGTGGTACCCATCTGAAATCTTGTTGTGCCGTGTAGTTTCCCACGCTTTGTATTCTTTCACTGCTGCTTTGTCTTGAACTGATATGATTTGAACCGTGTCTCTATTTTGATTTGGCAAGACAATGCAGTGACCATAGGACATAGATATATGTTTGTTTGATGCTTTTATTATGTACTAGTACTTGGCAATAGAAGACTTGGTAGTTTAATCCTGTCCACCTTACTAATGAACTGGTTCACCGAAATGAGTTTCATATACTAGTACATGCTAAACTTGTTATGTGTCTGCTTGTTTCTTCTTTTAGAATGCTGACAGAATATTGGGGAAGAGTGCCTTATTAAGCAATGGTAAAGGAAGTAATGCAGATAAGGTTCAGGATAGTGACACATCCTTGTTGGTCTCCAACAAAGCTGATAAAACAGCTAAGGAAGACTATCTTGAAGACAGCGAGACAACCCCAAAGTCCTGTCTTGGTTTAGTGTTCGAGTTACTGGCCACTACCGCTTGCACAAGCTATTCAAACTCACTGTCTGAATCAGTTCGGTTTCTTGAGTCTCAACTACAAGCTGAAAGACATCGATCAGCTGTGCTGCGACAAGAAGCGGAAGGACTGCGGAAGTCCCTGGAGCATTCAGATGCATACTTTCTGGTGCAACAGAAAGCGTTGGAGGATTTTAGCGCCAAACAGGACAAAGCTAATAAGCTTGCTAAGCTTATTGCCAGCATGGTGGATACCCAGGATAACGTTTCTTGAGCTCTTCTGAAGTTGTTTCAGTTATGCTCTTGTTTTGCTGCCGCATTTATTTGCACTGGTGGCCAATTTTGATGGCCAGTGTATGTAATATGCTGCTTTGTTCCCTATATTTGCACTGGTGGCGAACTTTGATGCCCAGTGGATGTAATATGTGTAATAGCGGTAATAGGCTAGTGTTAATTGCTTGCTTATTTATTTTCTTATTGTCTTGTTTAGTTGTTTACTTGTGGTCACTGCAGTTCTTTTTCTGTGTTTTTCTAGTGGCCACAGTAGCCTATTTTTGGTAACTAGCCCAAAATAATCATGGCAACACACAGACTGTTGTAACCATGGGCCTCCTACAGGCCGTATGATCCAGGGGCCTTCTTCCGGCCGTAGGATCCAATGGCCTTCAATACGGGCTGTAGGATCCATTGGCCTTCTACGGGCCATAGGGTCCATGGGCCTTCTACGGGCAGTAGGGTCCATGGGCCTTCTACGGGCCGTACGATCCATGGGCCTTCTACGGGCGTACTATTCATGGGCCTCATACGGACCGTAGGATCCATGGGCCTTCTACGGGGCGTATCATCATTTCGCCAATCATGGGCCGTACTATTCGTGGACCATAACGGGCCGTTAATAGTCCGTATTTGATAACTCTATGAAAACAGCCCAATGGTTTTTTTTGACATGAAAACGGCCCAATGTATTAATAGTCCGCAAACGGGCCGACTGTAACGACAGGCTGAATTTGGCCCACAAGCAGAAAATGACAGTAACAGGCCATATGTAACCGAATGCTGCAAATGAGCCCAAGAATCAATGGGCCCTGAGAAGGCCGAAAGATAACTTGGGCTGGAAACGGTCCAATGGAATAACGGGCCGTTAATGGGTATAAAGTGATACACTGTTCATTACGGGCCAGTTTCACCACGGGCCGTTAATGGGCCAAGAGTTACAAAGGGCCTCATATCGGCCGAAAGAAGTCATGGGCCACACATGGGCCGGAAGTTAAAACGGGCTGGAATCATATTAGACGGCCCAGATGACGCTACTGGGCCTAATTCGGATAGGGCCTAACGGGCCCTGGGTTAGCGGGCTGTAAATGGGCTATATGCGAACAGGCCGTTAACAGGCTTTCCATGGGCCGGCCCACCACCTTTTGACCAAGTCAAATGGGCCGGCATTTTCACAGGAATGGGCCTCTATTGGGCCATGCCATGTGTCGCCGTATCATAGGCGCCTTCTGTCCAATGAGCGGATGACATCTGTCCCAACGGTGAGCCGGCATGTGTTTCCTCCAGCCAGTGATGATTTTACGCGTGGAAAATCCCCATTGGTCGGGGCTGTTAACGGGTTATCGGATCCAAAACCCGCCCTGATAGCTTAACGGTGTTCCATTACGGTGGATGCCACGTGTCGGTCACCCTTGACGAAAGCACTTCTGTGACGCGCGATTTATCGTCATGGAAGTGGACACTTCCGTGATGATAATTTTGGTAATGTCATGGAACACTTCTACGACAACACAGGTATGACTATCTTGATTCTGTCATAAAATTGTCATGGATGTACATGCATGACAAAAAACGCGACCTAGCATGACAAACACGTATCATCACGAAAGTGTATTTTTTTGTAGTGCTTGGAGTTTGTGGCTAACACCAATGCGCAAGGCAACAATCAACGACGTAAGGGGAGACCACCTCCTCGGTCCGGCGGGTCAAGCCCCACGCTTGAGAAGTTACTGAATGAGCCCTGTTCAAGGCATGGTACTCCACAGAAACCGGCCACTCACTTATGGAAGGACTGTACGATCATGAAGGCTTTCAAGAATTCCAACATGTTTGACGTTAATCATGGGCCGGGCGGAGGCTTAGGTGGAGGCGGCTTTCATGGCCCGGGCGGTGGTTCAAATTCCAATTTTCAAAGCTCTCAGGGTAATCAAGGTGGTTATAATCAGCAATCTGGCCAGGGAGGTCAACAGAAGCAGCAAGGCGGATATCAGAGTAATCCAAAGCAGCTGAATAGTGGATAATATCATGTGTTTACCACTAGTTTGTGCAAACGGGACCAGAAACTTCATAAGAGGGATGTGAACGTTGTTGAGCCGACAGTTCGTCATTATTTGAGATGGTTTGAGCAGCCTATTCTATGGAGTAGGGAAGATCACCCTCCTCGGGTTGACAATCCGGGTCACTTGGTCTTGGTGGTGGCACCTCAGGTTGGTGGATATAAATTCACTAAGGTACTCATGGATGGAGGCAGTAGCATCAATATGCTCTATTATGAGTGTAACGCCCGGATAATTAAGCTACAGTAAAACTCTGCAAATGATGCCACGCCACCTCCATTACTGTTGCTAATCTCTTATCAGTTCAAAACCGGTTCAAAAATCAAATTCAAAATTTGGCAAACAACAAAAGATTTCAAACATTTAAACAAAAATGTTCGGAGTGTGCTAATAAATGCCTAGGTAATTGTGGTGAAGGAACCGTGCCTTTATAAAAGGCCTAAACACTTAAAAGGAATTAAAACAGAAAAGAAATAAGATAAAAGGGAAAAAAAGAAAAAGAAAAACTAACAAAAATAAAACAAAAAAGGGAACCTCCCCCCACGGCCCACTGGCCCAGCTAGCCGTCCAACCCACCTGGCCCAGCCGCCCCCCACTCTCTCCATTATCCCCTCCCGAACCCTAACCCACCACCCCGTCGCCCCACTCCCCCACTTCCCCCTCGTTTGGATCTTGATCGGGAGGAGCTCGAACCCCTCGCCCCTCCACCCCAACGGCGATGTCCCGGAGCGCCTTCGCCGGACTTCCCCGCCAGCCTGCCTCCCCTATGTCGCCTCGTCCCCGTCCCCCTCCTCATGCACTGCTGCCCAGTCCCTACGAATCCCGGTGAGGCCACGGCCTCCTCCTCCTCATTCCCTGCCTCTACTCGAGGCCGACCGTATGCACACGCACCACCGCGTCGGCAACACCATCGGCCCCCTTGACGTTCTTGGCCGTGCCCTGCCGCAAGGTGCAGCAGCTGCTGCGGCGCTGCCAACACCACCACTGCAGCCCCCGCGCTCGCCCGCTTGTGCGTGGCCGCGCCTGCTCGCGGAGCGCGTCCGCGCCTCTGTCTCCGCCGTTCGTCTCGTGCGCTGCGACTCCTCCTTCACCCCCTCCCCCCCGTGTGCCCGCGCACCTCGCCGCGGCCTCGTCCCCTTGTCGCTCGCGCTATTTCGCCCTGCCCCGTTCGCCCATGACGGCGCGCCTCGCTGCACTCAGTGCTCCCCGCCCGGCGCCCGTCCGCGCGGCCCCACTCCGGCGCCGCCTCCTGCTGCCATCGGCGCCGCCTCCACCCGCCGTGGCCTCGGCTGGCCGCGCCAGCTTGCCCCGGCGGCCTCGTCCCGCCCTACGGGCGAGTTCCTGCTCGGGTGCGCCCGCACCCGGCAGCCCAACCCGCTATGCCCCTAGGGCCTATGGCAAACGGGGCCCAGCCCTAGAACATTTTAATAAAAAATAAATAATAATAATAATAATAATAAATAAAAATATTAATTAATTAATTAATTAAGATAATTAATTAATCCTGATTAGATTAACTTAATCTGTTAGGTTAGTTGAGAGTCAATGACAGCTGGGACCCACATGTCAGTTTGACCCGGTCAACGCCCTGTTGACTGCTGACGTCATGTTGACGTCACCATACACTATTCTGGATAATGTAGATGTAAAATAATTAAATAAATTCTAAAAATGATTAAATCTTGTAAAATTAATATAAAATAAACCATAGCTCGGATGGAAAAACTTTGTACATGAAAGTTGCTTAGAACGATGAGACGAATCCAGATACGCAGCCCGTTCATCCTCCACGCGTCCCTAGCATAGTGAACCTGCAACATTTCACCTTTGGTTCATCTGTCCAAAAACACGAAACACCGGGGATACTTTCCCGGATGCTTCCCCCTTTCGCCGGTATCAACTACTACCGTGTTAGGGCACACCTAACATCACTCATTGACATGTCATGCATCGTCATGCTTATGTTTGCATTGTATTTACTGTTTCTTCACCCTGTTCTCTCCAGTAGACTACGAGACCGATGCTGCTGCTGCCCAGTTCGACTACGGAGTTGACGACCCCTCCTTCTTGCCAGAGCAACCAGGCAAGCCTCCCCTTGATCACCAGATATCGCATATTCTTTTCTCTACTGCTTGCATTAGAGTAGTGTAGCATGTTACTGTTCGGTTACTCCTATTCTGTTGTATAGCCTGTCATTGTTGCTACAGTCGTTGATATCTTACCCGCAATCCTAAATGCTTAGTATAGGTTGCTAGTTTATGATCATTGGCCCTACATTCTTGTCAGTCTGCCTTGCTATACTATCAGGCCGTGATCACTCGGGAGGTGATCACGGGTATATACTATACATACATACATACTATACATATGGTGACTAAAGTCGGGTCGGCTCGTAGAGTACCCGCTAGTGATTCACGGATTGGGACATTTGTCCCGAGGGCCCTCTGTGTGGATCTTTGTGGCGGAGCGACAGGGCAGGTTGAGACCACCTAGGCAAGAGGTGGGCCTGGCCCTGGTCGGTGTTCATTGTTTCTTCATAATAACACGTTAACGAGATCTTGGTATTTGATCTGAGTCTGGCCACTTGCCTATACGCACTAACCAACTAGGCGGGAACAGTTATGGGCACTCGACGTCGTGGTATCAGTCGAAGCCTTCTTGACGTCAGCGACTGAGCAGCGTGCACTAGATTGGACCGTATGCTTGCACTTGTATTAAGGGGGCTAGGTCTGCTTTCGGCCGCATTCGCAACATGCAGGTGTGCAATGGGTGATGGGCCCAGACCGCTGCGCGCATAGGATTTAGACCAGCGTGCTGACCTCTCTGTTGTGCCTAGGTGGGGCTGCGACGTGTTGATCTTCCGAGGCCGGGCATGACCCAGGAAAGTGTGTCCGGCCAAAGGGGATCGTGCGTGTTGGGTTATGTGGTGCACCCATGCAGGGAAGTCTATCTATTCGAATAGCCGTGTCCCTCGGTAAAAGGACGACCCGGAGTTGTACCTTGACCTTATGACAACTAGAACCGGATACTTAATAAAACACACCCAGACAAGTTCCAGAGACAACTCGGTGATCGCTTTTCCACAGGGCGACGAGGGGAGGATCGCCGAGTAGGATTATGTTATGCGATGCTACTTGGATGACTTCGAGCTACTCTCTTCTACATGCTGCAAGATGGAGGCTGCATGAAGCGTAGTCTTCGATAGGACTAGCTATCCCCCTCTTATTCTGGCATTCTGCAGTTCAGTCCACCGATATTGCCTCTTTACACATATACCCATGCATATGTAGTGTAGATCCTTGCTTGTGAGTATTTTGGATGAGTACTCACGGTTGCTTTGCTCCCTATTTCCCCCCTTTTCCTCTTCTTCCCGGACGTTGCAACCAGATGTTGGAGCCCAGGAGCCAGATGCCACCGTCAACGACGACTCCTACTACACTGGAGGTGCCTACTACTACGTGCAGGCTGCTGACGACGACCAGGAGTAGTTTAGGAGGATGCCAGGCAGGAGGCCTGCGCCTCTTTCGATCTGTATCCCAGTTTGTGCTAGCCTTCTTAAGGCAAAATTGATTACTTATGTCTGTACTTAGATATTGTTGCTTCCGCTGACTCGCCAATGATTGAGCACTTGTATTCGAGCCCTCGAGGCCCCTGGCTTGTATTATGATGCTTGTATGACTTATTTATGTTTAGAGTTGTGTTGTGATATCTTCCCGTGAGTCCTTGATCTTGATCATACACGCTTGCGTGCATGATTAGTGTACGATTGAATCGGGGCTGTCACAAGTTGGTATCAGAGCCGACTGCCTGTAGGAATCCCCCTTCCACACTCCTTGGCCGAAGTCGAGTCTAGTCACTACAAAACTTTTACTAACATGGCCATGAGTCTTACGGGCCCATGTTGCCATTGGGTGGTATTAGGATCTTTTACTCCTCGACCTTTACTCTGGGACTCTGAACTCTCTCCTACTCAGGTTAAACGAATTTACTAACTTTAACATTAGGATCCCGTTACCACGTTCACCCCAAAGTTGGATAAGCCATAGTTATTCTGTAGGATAGTATTTTGAATAATACCCACATTGTCATTTGACTCCATTGAAACATCTTTTTTTCAGATGGAACCCACGAGGTAGGTCGTGCGCCACACGGCGGCCATTGGTGCATCTGGATCACCTGCTGTGCTAGCTGATATGATGACCTATCTGGGTTATCGCTGGCACCATGAGTACACCGTCTACGAGGAGTTCTAGGACTTTAACCAGGAGCAGTACCGTGCCATCGTCCACCTCTACTCTCGGGAGTATGACTCCACTACTGTGCTGCACACGCTCATGGTGTTGGAGTGACCATCGAGATGGCAGTCCACAATGTTGCTTATGCTGCTCTGACACGTCTTCGTGGAGAGTATCGGGCGTTGGACACTTCCCCTTTCAGGCACGTTGCTATCGCATCTGACGTTGGTGCGGAGGGATACTACACTGCTGCCTACTCCACCGTCACCCGAGAGCCCTTCCACCATCAGAGCCTGGTTTTGCATGCTGATGGGCTGGAACGAGCTAACCGAGCTCTTCGCCATGAGTTGTACACCACCCGTCAGCACCTTTACAGTGCTCTAACGCTGTTGCACCCCTTTGTTCTATCTAGACAGCTGTCGCGTTCCGCGGTCTACCCAGCTAGGACCGTGATGCCCCATGGTGTTAGTTGGCCAGAGGTGTGAGGCTACGCTCCCGCACTTGGTCCTCTTCTGCCACCTGCGCGTCGGGTTCTACACCAGAGTATCCGCGGCCCCCAGGCCGCTGACGTGGACTATCCGTTGCCTCACTACCAGTTGTCATGCTACGACTACCTCCACAGTACCTCCTGGGACTGATGTAGTCTTGCTCATTAGTATTAGATGCATTCGCCGCAAGCCTGCGTGCCGCCTATGATGACTTAGTCTATGTACTGAACTCTGTGTACTAAACTCTATGTCCGACCCCTTTTGTAAGTTATGCCGACTACTATGTAGTATTTGTCGTGCTCCTTTCATTATGCATGTTTCATCATGAATGATTCTTGTCTATGCAAATTTCTCAATGCTGAACTACCCCTGTTATATATTAGCAGGATGGTTAGACCAAGTTGTCATGGTCGTGGCGGCAATGCCCCACCACCGCCTGAGTACATGGCTGGTATGATCCAACAGTTTGAGCTGAACCGTTCCAAGTGGTCGTGGTCATGGCACCAAATGTTCAGTTCCTTAATGCATATTAATACTCCTCTAATCATGAACATGAATATGCTTTACGAGTAGTTACGTTTGTTCCTGAGGACATGGGTGAAGTCTTGCTATTAGTAGTCATGTGAATTTGGTATTCCTTCGATATTTTGATGAGATGCATGTTGTCTCTCCTCTAGTGGTGTTATGTGAACGTCGACTACATGACACTTCACCATTATTTGGGCCTAGAGGAAGGCATTGGGAAGTAATAAGTATATGATGGGTTGCTAGAGTGATAGAAGCTTAAACCCTAGTTTATGCGTTGCTTCGTGAGGGGCTGATTTGGATCCACTAGTTTCATGCTATGGTTACGTTTACCTTAATACTTCTTTTGTACTTGCGGATTCTTGCAATAGGGGTTAATCATAAGTGGGATGCTTGTCCAAGATAGGGCAGTACCCAAGCACCGGTCACCCACATATCAAATTATCAAAGTAACGAACGCGAATCATATGAGCATGATGAAACTAGCTTGACGATAATTCCCATGTGTCCTCGGGAGCGCTTTTCTCATTATAAGAAATTGTCTAGGCTTTTACTTTGCTACAAAAAGGATTGGGCCACCTTGCTGCACTTTATTTACTTTCATTGCTTGTTACCCATTACAAATTATCTTATCACAAAACTATCTGTTACCTACAATTTCAGTGCTTGCAGAGAATACCTTACTGAAAACCGCTTGTCATTTCCTTCTGCTCCTCATTGGGTTTGACACTCTTACTTATCAAAAGGACTACGATAGATCCCCTATACTTGTGGGTCATCAAGACTCTTTTCTGGCGCCGTTGCCGGGGAGTGAAGCGCCTTTGGTGAGTGGAACTTGGTAAGGAAACATTTATATAGTGTGATGAAATTTACTGTCACTTGTTACTATGGAAACTAATCCTTTGAGGGGCTTGTTCTGGGCATCTTCGCCCCGACCAGTAGAGCAAAGAGTTGCTCCTCAACCTACTAAACCTACTAAAAATGTTTACCTTGAGATTCCTTCGGGTATGATAGAGAAACTGCTAGCTATTCCCTTTGCAGGAGATGGAACATTGCATCCCGATTTACACATTATCTATGTGGATGAAGTTTGTGGCTTATTTAAGCTTGCAGGTATACCCGATGATGTTGTTAAGAGGAAGGTCTTCCCTTTATCTTTGAAGAGAGACGCATTGACATGGTATAGGCTATGTGATGATATGGGATCTTGGGACTATAAATGATTGAAATTGGAATTTCACCAGAAGTTCTATCCTATGCATCTTGTTCATCGTGATCGTAATTACATATATAATTTTTTGCCTCGAGAAGGAGAAAGCATCGCTCAAGCTTGGGGGAGGCTTAAGTCAATGTTATATTCATGCCCCAATCATGAGCTCTCAAGAGAAATGATTATTCAAAAAATTTATGCTCGGCTTTCTCTCAATGATCGCACCATGCTCGATACTTCCTATGTTGGTTCTTATATGCTGAAGACTATTGAATTTAAGTGGAACTTATTGGAAAGAATTAAACGCAACTCTGAAGATTGGGGTTCTGACGATGGTAAGGAGTCAGGTATGACACCTAAGTTTGATTGTGTTAAGTCTTTTATGGATACCGATGCTTTTCGTGGATTTAGCACTAAATATGGACTTGACTCTGAGATAGTAGCCTCTTTATGTGAATCTTTTGCTGCTCACGTTGATCTCCCTAAAGAGAAGTGGTTTAAATATAATCCTCCCATTGAAGTAAAAGTAGTTGCACCTATTACAGTTGAAGAAAAGATTATCACTTATAATGATCCTATTATTCCTACTACTTATGTTGAGAAACCACCTTTCCCTATTAGGATAAAGGATCATGCTAAAGCTTCAACTGTTGTTCGTAAGAGTAATACTAGAACATATACACCTCCTGAGCAAATTAAAGTTGAACCTAGTATTGCTATGGTTAAAGATCTCTTGGCTGATAATATAGATGGGCATGTTATTTACTTCTGTGAGGAAGCTGCTAATATTGCTAAACCCGATGCTAAGATACATAGACCTGTTGTAGGCATGCATGTTATTTCTGTTAAAATAGGAGATCATTGTTATCATGGCTTATGTGATATGGGTACTAGTGCCAGTGCAATACCTATTTCCTTATATGAAGAAATTATGCATGATATTGAACCCCTTGAGTTAGAAGGTATTGATGTTACTATTAAACTTGCAAATATAGATACTATTTCACCGATTGGGATTGTTAGAGATGTTGAAGTCTTGTGCGGGAAAGTTAAATATCCTACTGATTTTCTTGTTCTTGGTTCCCCACACGATAGCTTTTGTCCCATTATATTTGGTAGACCCTTCTTGAATACTGTCAATGCTTGGATTGATTGCAAAAAGGATGTTGTTACAATTTGCTTGGGGGATATGAAACATGAGTTTAACTTTGCCAAATTTAGTAGACAACCCCATGATAAAGAATTGCCTAGTAAAGATGAAAGTACTGGTCTTGCTTCCATTGCCGTACCTCCTACTGATCCTTTAGAACAATATTTGCTAGACCATGAAAATGACATGTTTATGAATGAAAGAAGGGAGATAGATGAAGTATTATTTCAATAGGGTCCTATTCTGAAACACAACTTGCCTGATGAAATCTTAGGGGATCCCCCTCCACCCAAGGGTGATCCCGTGTTTGATCTTAAACCTTTACCTGATAATCTTAAATATGCTTATCTTGATGAAAAGAAGATTTATCCTGTTATTATTAGTGCTAACCTTTCAGAGCAGGAAGATGAAAGTTTATTGAAAACTCTGAAGAAGCACTGTTCTACTATTGGATATACTCTTGATGATCTTAAGGGCATTAGTCCCACTCTATGCCAACATAAAATTAAATTGGACGAAGGCTCCAAACCAGTTAGAGATCATCAACGACGGTTAAATCCTAAGATGAAAGAAGTCATAAGAAAGGAAATACTAAAGCTCCTTGAGGCAGGTATAATTTATCCCGTTGCTGATAGTGAGTGGGTAAGTCCTGTCCATTGTGTCCCTAAGAAGGGAGGTATTACTATTGTTTCTAATGATAAAGATGAATTGATCCTGCAAAGAACTATTACAGGTTATAGGATGGTAATTGATTTCCATAAATTAAATAAAGCTACTAAGAAAGATCATTACCCTTTACCTTTTATTGATCAAATGCTAAAAAGACAATCCAAACATACACATTTCTGCTTTCTAGATGATTATTCTGGTTTCTCTCAAATACCCGTGTCAGCGGACGATCAAGCGAAGACTACTTTTACTTGCCCTTTCGGTACTTTTGCTTATAGACGTATGCCTTTTGGTTTATGTAATGCACCTGCTACCTTTCAAAGATGTATGATGGCTATATTCTCTGACTTTTGTGAAAAGATTTGTGAGGTATTCATGGATGATTTCTTCGTTTATGGATCCTATTTTGATGATTGCTTGAGCAACCTTGATCGAATTTTGCGGAGATGTGAAGACACTAGTCTCGTCTTGAATTGGGAAAAGTGCCACTTTATGGTTAATGAAAGCATTGTCTTGGGGCATAAATTTTTTGAAAGAGGTATTGAATTTGATAAAGCTAAAGTTGATGCTACTGAAAAGATGCCGTGTCCCAACGACATTAAAGGTATAAGAAGTTTCCTTGGTCATGCCGGTTTTTATAGGAGGTTCATTAAGGACTTTTCTAAAATCTCTAGGCCTCTGACTAATCTATTACAAAAAGATATTCCTTTTGTCTTTGATGATGATTGTGTAGAAGCATTTGAAATGCTTAAGAAAGCTTTGATCACTGCACCTATTGTTCAGCCACCTGATTGGAATTTACCCTTTGAAATTATGTGTAATGCTAGCGATTATGCTGTAGGTGATGTTCTAGGGCAAAGAGTTGATAAGAAATTAAATGTTATTCAATATGCTAGTAAAACTCTAGACACTGCCTAGAGAAATTATGCTACCACTGAGAAAGAATTCTTAGCAGTTGTATTTTCTTGTGATAAGTTCAGACCTTATATTGTTAATTCTAAAGTAACTATTCACACTGATCATGCTGCTATTAAATATCTTATGGAAAAGAAAGATGCTAAACCTAGATTCATTAGATGGCTTCTGTTGCTCCTAAAATTTGATTTGCATATTATTGATAGAAAGGGAGCTGAGAACCCCTTTCAGACAACTTGTCTAGGTTAGAGAACGTTCTTGATGACCCACTACCTATTGATGATAGCTTTCCTAATGAACAATTGGCGGTCATAAATGCTTCTTGTACTGCTCCATGGTATGCTGATTATGCTAATTATATTGTTGCTAAATTTATACCACCTAGTTTCACATACCAGCAAAAGAAAAAGTTCTTTTATGATTTAAGACATTACTTCTGGGATGACCCACACCTTTATAAAGAAGGAGTAAATGGTGTTATTAGACGTTGTGTACCAGAGCATGAACAGGAACAGATCCTACGTAAGTGTCACTTCGAACCATATGGAGGACACCACACTGGAGATAGAACTGCACAGAAGGTATTGCAATCCGGTTTTTATTGGCCTACTCTTTTTCAAAGATGCCCGTAAGTTTGTCTTGTCTTGTGATGAATGTCAAAGAATTGGTAATATTAGTAGACATCAAGAAATGCCTATGAATTATTCTCTTGTTATTGAACCGTTTGATGTTTGGGGCTTTGATTATATGGGACCTTTTCCTGCCTCTAATGGATATACACATATTTTGGTTGCTATTGATCACGTTACTAAGTGGGTAGAAGCTACAACAACTAGTAGTGCTGATCATAACACCTCTATTAAGATGCTTAAAGAAGTTGTTTTTCCGAGGTTTGGAGTCCCGAGATATCTAATGACTAATGGTGGATCACATTTTATTCATGGTGCTTTTCGTAAAATTCTTGCTAAGTATGATGTTAATCATAGAATTGCATCTCCATATCACCCACAGTCTAGTGGTCAAGTAGAGTTGAGTAATAGAGAGTTCAAGTTAATTTTGCAAAAGACTGTTAATAGATCTAGAAAGAATTAGTCCAAGAAACTTGATGATGCATTATGGGCCTATAGAACTGCTTATAAAAATCCTATGGGTATGTCTCCGTATAAAATGATTTATGGAAAAGCATGTCACTTACCTCTCGAACTTGAACATAAGGCATATTGGGCTATTAAAGAGCTCAACTATGATTTCAAACTTGCCGGTGAGAAGAGGTTATTTGACATTAGCTCACTTGATGAATGGAGAACCCAAGCCTATGAGAATGCCAAAAGTTAAAAGATGGCATGACAAAAGGATACAAAAGCGTGAGTTTAACGTAGGTGATTATGTGTTGCTATTCAACTCTCTTTTAAGATTTTTTGCAGGGAAACTTCTCTCCAAATGGGAAGGTCCTTACGTTATCGAGGAGGTATATCGTTCCAGTGCCATAAAAATCAACAACTTCGACGGCACAAGTCCGAGGGTGGTGAACGGTCAAAGAATCAAACATTATATCTCAGGTAACCCAATAAATGTTGAAACTAATATTATTGAAACCGTAACCCCGGAGGAATACATAAGGGACACCTTCCAGAACGTTTCAGACTCCAAGAAGGAATATGTATGTGGTACGGTAAGTAAACCGACTCCAAAACAGTTCTAGTAGCAATTTTTCTCTGTTTTGGAATATTTAAGAATTTAGGAAAATAAGAAGTTGTCCGGGAAGGACACGAGGCCTCCATGAGGGTGGAGGGCGCGCCCACCTTAATTGGACGCGCCCCCCTACCTCGTGGGCACCTCGTGTGCTCTCCGGACACCGTTTTCTTGCACGATACTTCTTTTGGTCCGTAAAAATTCATTATATAATCCCTCGAAGGTTTGACCACCGTATCACGCAAAAATCTTCTATTTTCGTTTCGAGCTGTTTTTCTGATATATCTAGATCAACATGATGTCTCCAAGTGCTCCCAAGGACAAGTTTTTCGAGAGGGTCATCAACCCCTACCTTGCGAAGGTGCTGCAACACCCTCAAACCATTGAGATGTGTGAGGGGGTGCTGCACACTCGCGATGTGGAGGGACCAAGGAGTACCGGAAGCGTGGAGACAAAGCTCGAAGCTATGGAACAACAAGTTTTCAAGTGCCAAGGGGTGGTGGAGCACGGACTTAACGCCAACCAGATGATGATCGCGGAATTCACCAACAACCACAAGCTGGACGCCAAGAACATTGGGGAGACCATCTTCAAGATTCATGAGAAAATCGAGCACCTCCAAGCCTAGATCTATGACCTGCAAAACCAGAACTGTGAGTAAGAATATAGATTCAAAAGGATGAGTTTTGATGCAGATTTGAGGATCCCGGAGACTCGATCATCCTTCTATGATGGTCAGCCCTCCATGTAATATCTTGATCTAGTAGAATAAAGTTTTGGTATGAATTAGTTTTGAGTTTTGCTTTGTGATCCCTCCATGTAATCGAGTCTGTGAGCTATATATAATAAAGATTAGTGTTGAGTCAAGGGCTTCGCTATCTTGCTATGATCTTGAGAAAATAGAAAGAATAAAAAGAATAAAAGAGTTCATATTGATCTTATGGATAGTAATGACTTCACATATAAAGAGTATGAGGCATAAAAGTTGTTGAGAGTTGACAAACATAGTTTTGGTCATCGTTGCAATTAATAGGAAGTAATAAAGAAAGAGAGGTTTTCACATATAAATATACTATCTTGGACATCTTTTATGATTGTGAGCACTCATTAAAGTATGACATGCTAAAGAGTTGATGTTGGACAAGGAAGACAACATAATGGGTTATGTTTTCTCACATCTTAGTTAAAGTATATTGTCATGGATTGTCCAACATGTTGAGCTTGCCTTTCCCCCTCATGCTAGCCAAATTCCTTGCACCAAGTAGAGATACTACTTGTGCTTCTAAATATCCGTAAACCCAAATTTTCCATGAGAGTCCACCATACCTACCTATGGATTGAGTAAGATCCTTCAAGTAAGTTGTCATGCTGCAAGAAATAAAAATTGCTCTCTAAATATGTATGACTTATTAGTGTGGAGAAAATAAGCTTTATACGATCGTGTGATATGGAATTAATAAAAGCAATGGACTGCATAATAAAGGTTCATATCACAAGTGGCAATATAAAGTGATGTTCTTTTGCATTAAGATTTTGTGCATCCAACCCTAAAAGGACATGACAACCTCTCCTTCCCTTTGCGAAGGGCCTATCTTTTACTTTATGCAAGAGTCAAGGTGATCCTCACCTTTCCCTTTTTCATTTTATCCTTTGGCAAGCACCTCGTGTTGGAAAGATCCTGATATATATATATATATATATATATATATATATATATATCCAAATTGGATGTAAGTTAGCATGAACTATTATTGTTGACATTACCCTTGAGGTAAAACATTGGGAGGCAACACTATAAGCCCCTATCTTTCACTGTGTCTGATTAAAAGTCCATAACCATAAGTATTGCGTGAGTGCTAGCAATTGTAGAAGAGTATATGATAGTTGAGTATGTGGACTTGCTGAAAAGCTCTATTCTTGACTCTTTCCGAAGTTATGATAAATTGCAATTGCTTCAATGACCGAGATTATAGTTTGTTAGTTCTCAATGAAGTTTCTGAACCATACTTGACATTGTGAATAGATTGTTACTTGAGCTTGAGAAATCATATGACAAAATCTATATATGTCGCTGTTATAAGAATGATCATGATGCCCTCATGTCCATATTTTATTTTTATCGACACCTCTATCTCTAAACTTGTGGATATATTTTTCGATTTCGGCTTTCGCTTGAGGACAAGTGAGGTCTAAGCTTGGGGGAGTTGATACATCTATTTTGCATCATGCTTTTATATTGATATTTATTGTATTATGGGATGTTATTACACGTTATGTCACAATATTTATGGTTATTCTCTCTTATTTTACAAGGTTTATCATGAAGAGGGAGAATGCCGGCAGCTGGAATTCTGGGCTGGAAAAGGAGCAAATATTGGAAACCTATTCTGCACAGCTCCAAAAGTCCTGAAACTCCACGAAAGTCATTTTTGGAATTAATGAGAATTATTGAGTGAAAGAAGTACCAGAGGGTCCCACACCCTGGACATGAGGGTGGGGGGCACGCCCACCCCTACTGGGCGCGCCCCCTACCTCGTGGGCCCCCTGGTGGCCCTCCGGTGTCCATATTCTGCTATATGAAGTCTTCTACCCTAAAAAAAATCATAAGAAAGCTTACGGGACGAAACTCCGCCGCCATGAGGCGGAACCTTGGCGGAACCAATCTAGGGCTCCGACGGAGCTGTTCTGCCGGGGAAACTTCCCTCCGGGAAGGGGAAATCATCACCATCGTCATCACCAACAATCCTCTCATCAGGAGGGGGGCAATCTCCATCAACATCTTCACCAGCACCATCTCCTCTCAAACCCTACTTCATCTCTTGTATCCAGTCTTTGTACCCAAACCTCAGATTGGTACCTGTGGGTTACTAGTAGTGTTGATTACTCCTTGTAGTTGATGCTAATCGGTTTATTTGGTGGAAGGTCATATGTTCAGATCCTTAATGCATATTAATACTCCTCTGATCATGAACATGAATATGCTTTGTGAGCAGTTACATTTGTTCCTGAGGACATGGGTGAAGTCTTGCTATTAGTAGTCATGTGAATTTGGTATTCGTTCGATATTTTGATGAGATGTATGTTGTCTCTCCTCTAGTGGTGTTATGTGAATGTCGACTACATGACAGTTCACCATTATTTGGGCCTAGAGGAAGGCATTGGGAAGTAATAAGTAGATGATGGGTTGCTAGAGTGACATAAGCTTAAACCCTAGTTTATGCATTGCTTCGTGAGGGGCTGATTTGGATCCACTAGTTTCATGCTATGGTTAGGTTTACCTTAATACTTCTTTTGTAGTTGTGGATGCTTGCAATAGGGTTAATCATAAGTGGGATGCTTTTCCAAGATAGGGCAGTACCCAAGCACCGGTCCACCCACATATCAAATTATCAAAGTAACGAACGCGAATCATATGAGCATGATGAAACTAGCTTGACGATAATTCCCATGTGTCCTCGGGAGCGCTTTTCTCATTATAAGAAATTGTCCAGGCTTGTCCTTTGCTACAAAAAGGATTGGGCCACCTTGCTGCACTTTATTTACTTTCATTGCTTGTTACTCGTTACAAATTATCTTATCACAAAACTATCTGTTACCTACAATTTCAGTGCTTGCAGAGAATACCTTACTGAAAACCGCTTGTCATTTCCTTCTGCTCCTCGTTGGGTTCGACACTCTTACTTATCGAAAGGGCTATGATAGATCCCCTATACTTGTGGGTCATCACCCCCTGCCAGAGCTGTCAAATTCATCATCGACTTGAAACTAGGCACCACTCCTATAGCCAAACGGCCCTACAAGATGCCACCGCATAAACTCATTGAGCTCAAGGAGGAAATCGATAAATCTCTTCGAAGTGGTTTCATTCGCCCAAGTTGCTCTCCTTGAGGAGCACCTTCTCTCTTTGTTAAGAAGAAGGATGGGACAAACCGATTGGTCCAAGACTACCATCCTATTAACCGGGCTACCATTCAGAACAAATATCCTCTTCCTTGGATCAATGATTTGTATGATCAACTGGCTGGTTCATCAGTGTTCTCTAAACTCAACCTAAGGTTGGGTTACCACCAGATCCGTGTTCGTGAACAAGATATCCCGAAGACCGCATTTGTGACTCGCTATGGTTCATATGAGTACACCGTCATGTCTTTTGGATTAACCAATGCTCCAGCCACCTTCTCTCGTCTGATGAACTATATCTTTATGGAATACCTCGACAAGTTTTTCGTGGTTTATCTGGATGATATCCTTGTATATTCCAAGAATGAAGAAGAACATGCTGAAAATCTTCGTCTTGTTCTGGAAAAGCTTAGAGAGCATTAACTCTATGCCAAGTTCTCCAAGTGTGAATTCTGGCTTCCCAAAGTAACCTATCTTGGGCATGTCATCTCTAAGGATGGTATTGCCGTCAACCCCGAGCGAGTTCATGCTATTCTCGATTGGACTCCTCCGAAGAATAACAAGAAAGTCAGAAGTTTTCTCAGATTCGCCAGCTATTGTCGTTGATTCGTCGAGAACTTCTCCAAGATCGCTAGACCTCTGACTAACCTGCTTCATAAGGGCGTCAAGTTTGAGTGGACAGAAAAGTGTCAGGAAAGTTTCCAGGCTCTCAAAGATAAGTTGACTTCTGCCCTAGTGCTTGCTCCTCCAGATACTAAGAAGGACTTCGTCATTTATTGTGATGCTTCACGTCAATGCCTAGGCGCTGTCCTAATGCAAGAGCGCAAAGTGATTGCTTATGCCTCTTGTAAATTGCACCCTCACGAAGAGAACTATCCAGTTCATGACCTCAAGCTTGCTGCTGTTATAGATGCACTAAAATAGTAGCGACATTACCTTCTCGGTAATCATTGTGAGATCTTCACCAACCACCAAAGTCTGAAGTATCTGTTTACTCAGCCAGACCTGAACCTCCGTCAGCAGAGATGGATGGAGATTGTTGCAAATTTTAACTTGGGTATCTCCTATACTCCAGGCAAGGCTAATGTAATGGCTGATGCCTTGAGCCGCAAATCTTACTGCAACCACCTCCAGGTTCACAAAGTTTAGCCCTTGCTTGTTGAAGAATTCAAAAAGTTGAACCTCCATATTGTTCCTCCGGGTGCACTCGTTCCCCCTCCTAAGGAGTTTCGCAAGATGAACCTCCATGTTGTTACCCAGGGTTCCCTCAATACCCTGGTTGTCGAACCAGATCTCTTGGACTCCATCAAGAGAATTCAGAAGTATGACTCTCAAGTTGAGAAGATTAAACGCTACCTCGCAGAAGGAAAGCCTTCATTCTTCACTGTTGCTGATGATGGCACTTTGTACTTCAAAGGCCGCCTAGTGGTGCCATGTTCAGAGAAAAACCAGGATATGACTAAGCAAGTTATGGAAGAAGCTCATGACACTCCATTGTCTATTCATCCCGGTAGCACCAAGATGTACCAAGACATTCATCAAAAATTCTGGTGGTCAAATACGAAGCAAGATATTGCTCGTTATGTTGCTAAATGTGACGTTTGCCGTCATATCAAAGCAGAGCATCAAAGGCCTGCTGGAACTCTACAACCTATCTCTATTCCTGAATGGAAATGGAACCATGTTGAAATGGACTTCGTCATTGGATTTCCCAAATCGCAGAAAGGTAATGATGCTATTCTAGTCGTCATTGACCGGCTTTCTAAGGTTGCGCATTTTCTGGCTGTCAAAGAAACGATCACTGCTAGTCAGTTGGCAACCCTCTACATGTCCAGAATTGTCTCACTTCACGGTATTCCATTGGTTTAGTTCAGAATGTGGCAGTTTATTTACTTCAAGATTCTGGGCAAGTTTCCAAGAAGCTATGGGGACTCATCTGTCTTTCAGCACTGCTTTTCATCGTCAGTCGGCAAGTTGAACGCGTCAACCAAGTTCTTGACGACATGCTTCAAGCTTGTGTTATTTCCTTCGGCAAGAAATGGGAGGAATCTCTCCCGTATGCTGAGTTCTCTTATAATAATAGCTATCAAGCTAGTCTGAAGATGGCCCCCTTCGAAGTGTTCTATGGACGAAAGTGCCGAACCCCTCTGAACTGGTCAGAAACTGGGGAACGTCCACTCTTCGGTCCGGATATTATCCAACATGCCGAAGAACAAGTCCGCATTATTCGCGAGAATCTCAAGACTGCTCAGTCACATCAAAAGAGTAAGTATGACCGTCATCATAAAGACATGGTCTATCAACCTGGCGAAAAGGCTTATCTTCGAGTCACACCAATGAAGGGTGCTCACCGCTTCGGGATCAAGGGCAAGCTAGCTCCTCGCTATATTTGTCCTTTCACTATTCTGGAAAGGCGTGGAAAAGTGGCATACCAACTGGAGCTTCCGCCGAACCTTTCTCAGGTTCACGGTGTGTTCGACGTGTCACAAGTCCGCCGCTGCTTCAAGGACCCAATCCGAGCAGTGGATCATGAAGTGCTCGAGTTGCAACAGGACCTCTCCTATAAAGAGCATCAGGTTCGCATTCTCGACCAAGCTGAACGGCGCACATGTCAGAAGGCGATCAAGTTCCTCAAGGTCCAGTGGTCGCACCATTCTGAAGATGAAGCCACTTGGGAACGTGAGGATCGTCTACGCGAAGAATACCCCGCATTGTTTCCTTCTACCTCCTAAATCTCGCGATGAGATTTCTTGTAGTGGAGGAGATTTGTAACGCCTGGATAATTAAGCTAAAGTGAAACTCTGCAAATGATGCCATGTCACCTCGGTTACTGTTGCTAATCTCTCGTTAGTTTAAAACCGGTTCAAAAACCAAATTCAAAATTTGGCAAACAACAAAAGTTTTCAAACATTTAAACAAAAATGTTCGGAGTGTGCTAATAAATGCCTAGGTAATTGTGGTGAAGGAATCGTGCTTTTACAAAAGGCCTAAATACATAACAGGAATTAGAAAAGAAAAGAAATAAAATAAAAGGGAAAAATAAAAAGAAAAACAAAAACTAACAAAAATAAAACAAAAAAAGGGAAACTCCCCCCACGGCCCACTGGCCCAGCTAACCGGCCAGCCCACCTGGCCCAGCCACCCCCACTCTTTCCATTATCCCCTCCCGAACCCTAACCCACCACCTCGTCGCCCCACTCCCCCACTTCCCCCTCGTTTGGATCTGGATCGAGAGGAGCCCGATCCCCTCGCCCCTCCACCCTGACGCCGACGTCCTGGAGCACCTTCGTCGGAGTTCCCCGCTGGCCTAACTCCCCTACGTCGCCTCGTCCCCGTCCGCCTCCTCACGCACCGCTACCCCGTCCCTACGAATCCCGATGAGGCCACGACCTTGTCCTCCTCCTTCCCCGCCTCTCCTCGAGGCCGGCCGTACGCACGCGCACCATCGCATCGGCCACACCATCGTCCCCCTTGCGGTTCTTCGTCGTGCCCCGCCGCGAGGTGCAGCAGCTGCTGCTGTGCTTCGGCGCTACCGCCACCACCACTGCAGCCCCTGCGCTCGCCTGCTCGTACGTGGCCGACCCCGCTCGCGGAGCGCGTCCGCGCCCCTGTCTTCGCCGTTCCTCTCGCGCGCCCCGCCTCCTCCTTCGCTCCCCCCGTGTGCCCGCGCGCCCCGCCGCGGCCTCGTCCCCTTGTCGCTCGCGCCGTTTCCCCCTGCCCCATTCGCCCACGACGGCGCCCCTGGCTGCGCTCAGCGCTCCCTGCCCAGTGCCCGTTCGCGCGGCCCCACTCCGGCGCCGCCTCCTGCTGCCGCCGGCGCCACTCCTCGTCTCCACCCGCCGTGGCCCCGGCTTGCCCCGCCGTCGGTGCCCCGATGACCTTGTCCCGCCCTGGGGGCGAGTTCCCTCTCGGGTGCGCCCGCACTCGGTAGCCGAACCCGCTATGCCCCTAGGGCCTATGGCAAACGGGACCCAGCCCTAGAATGTTTTAATAAAAAAGAATTAAAAATAATTATAATAATAAATAAAAATATTAATTAATTAACTTAATTAATCCTGATTAGATTAACCTAATCTCTTAGGTTAGTTGACAGTCAATGACAGCTGGGACCCACACATTAGTTTGACCTGGTCAACGCCCTGTTGACTGCCGATGTCATGCTGACGTTAGCATACACTATTCTGGATAATGTTGATGTAAAATAATTAAATAAATTCTAAAAATGATTAAATCTTTTAAAATTAATATATAATAAACCGTAGCTCGGATGGAAAAACTTTGTACATGAAAGTTGCTCAGAACGACGAGACGAATCCAGATACGCAGCCCATTCGTCCGCCACGCATCCCTAGCATAGTGAACCTGCAACATTTCACCTCCGGTTCATCTGTCCGAAAACGCGAAACACCGGGGATACTTTCCCGGAGTTTCCCCCTTTCGTCGATATCACCTACTACCGTGTTAGGGCACACCTAACACCGCTCATTGACATGTCATGCATCATCATGCTTATGTTTGCATTGTATTTACTGTTTCTTCCCCCTCTTCTCTTTGGTAGACTACGAGACCGACCCTGCTGCTGCCCAGTTCAACTACGGAGTTGACGACCCCTCCTTCTTGCCAGAGCAACCAGGCAAGCCCTCCCCCTTGATCACCAGATATCGCATATTCTTCTCTCTACTGCTTGCATTAGAGTAGTGTAGCATGTTACTGTTCGGTTACTCCTATTCTGTTGCATAGCCTGTCATTGTTGCTACAGTCGTTGATACCTTACCCACAATCCTAAATGCTTAGTATAGGTTGCTCGTTTATCATCATTGGCCCTACATTCTTGTCAGTCTGCCTTGCTATAGTATCGGGCCGTGATCACTCAGGAGGTGATCACGGGTATATACTATACATATATACATACTATACAGATGGTGACTAAAGTCGGGTCGGCTCATAGAGTACCCGCGAGTGATTCACGGATTGGGGGCTCAAAGGACATTTATCCCGACGGCCCTCTGTGTGGATCTTTGTGGCGGAGCGACAGGGCAGGTTGAGACCACCTAGGCGAGAGGTGGGCCTGGCGCTGGTCGGCGTTCGCGGTTTCTTCATAATAACACGCTTAATGAGATCTTGGTATTTGATCTGAGTCTAGCTACTGGCCTATACGCACTAACTAACTATGCGGGAGCAATTATGGGCACTCGATGTCATGGTGTCAGCCGAAGCCTTCTTGACATCAGTGACTGAGCGGCGCACAGGATTGGACCGTAAGCCTGCACTTGTATTAAGGGGGCTAGGTCTGCTTCCAGCCGTGTTAGCAACGTGCAGGTGTGCAATGGGCGATGGGCCCAAACCCCTGCGCGCATAGGATTTAGACCGGCGTGCTGACCTCTCTGTTGTGCCTAGGTGGGGCTGCGACGTGTTGATCTTCCGAGGCAAGGCATGACCCAGGAAAGTGTGTCCGGCCAAAGGGGATCGAGCATGTTGGGTTATGTGGTGCACCCCTACAGGGGAGTTTATCTATTCGAATAGCTGTGCCCCTCGGTAAAAGGACGACCCGGAGTTGTACCTTGACCTTATGACAACTAGAACCAGATACTTAATAAAACACACCCAGACAAGTTCCAGAGACAACCCGGTGATCGCTTTTCCACAGGGCAATGAGGGGAGGATTGCCGGGTAGGATTATGATATGCGATGCTACTGGGAGGACTTCAATCTACTCTCTTCTACATGCTGCAAGATGGAGGCTGCCAGAAGCGTAGTCTTCGATAGGACTAGCTATCCCCCTCTTATTCTAGCATTCTGCAGTTCAGTCCACCGATATTGCCTCTTTAGTTATATACCCATGCATATGTAGTGTAGATCCTTGCTTGCGAGTACTTTGGATGAGTACTCACGGTTTCTTTGCTCCCTCTTTTCCCCCTTTTCCTCTTCTTCTCAGGCGTCGCAACCAGATGTTGGAGCCCAGGAGCCAGACGCCACTGTCAATGACGACTCCTACTACACTAGAGGTGCCTACTACTACGTGCAGGCCACTGACGACGACCAGGAGTAGTTTAGGAGGATGCCATGTAGGAGGCCTGCGCCTCTTTCGATTTGTATCCCAGTTTGTGCTAGCCTTCTTAAGGCAAAATTGATTACTTATGTCTGTACTCAGATATTGTTGCTTCCGCTGACTCGTCTATAATCGAGCACTTGTATTTGAGCCCTCGAGGCCCCTGGCTTGTATTATGATGCTTCTATGACTTATTTATGTTTAGAGTTGTGTTGTGATATCTTCCCGTGATTCCCTGATCTTGATCGTACATATTTGCATGCATGATTAGTGTATGATTGAATCGGGGGCGTCATAATGAGACTTTTCGGTGCATGGATTTGACTGATAAAAATCTCAAGACTTCCAACACTGTTTTTCATGGAGTAGTTGATAACCCACAAGTGTAGGGGATAATTGTAGCCTCTTTCGATAAGTAAGAGTGTCGAACCCAACGAGGAGCTAAAGGTAGAACAAATATTCTCTCAAGTCCTATCTGGCACTAATACGACTCTACGCACGCTTAGTGTTCGCCTTACCTAGAACAAGTATGAAACTAGAAGGTCTTTTTAGGTGTGATAGGATAGGTTTGCAAGATAATAAAGAGCACGTAAATAAAAAGTAGGGGCTGTTTAGATAAAGAAGCAACTAAGTTAGTTTTAGTAGAGAGCTTTTTGTCACGAGAAAGTTATTTGTCTCTAGGCAATCGATAACTAGACCGGTAATCACTATTGCGATTTTATTTGAGGGAGAGGCATAAGCTAACATACTTTCTCTTCTTGGATCATATGTACTTATGATTGGAACTCTAGAAAGCATCCGCAACTACTAAATATCATTAAGGTAAAACCCGACCATAGCATTAAAGTATCAAGTCCCCTTTATCCCATACGCAAACAACCTACTTACTCGGGTCTGTGCTTCTGTCACTCACGCCACCCACCATAAGCAAATCATGAACATACTGCAAACCCTACAGCGGGATCCGTCATGCTTGCACGACACGGAGAGCACCATAGGACAGCACCAATAATAAAACATGCAACTCAAACCAATCACGATCATTAATTAACCCATAGGACAACACCAATAGTAAAAGAGTCTCTTATGTCCCCAACACACCCGATACAATGGTAAATTGTATAGGCGCACTATTTCGTCGAAGAGATGGTGATACAAGTGCAATATGGATGGTAGATATAGGTTTTTGTAATATGAAAATATAAAAACAACTAGGTAATTAATGATAAAAGTGAGCGTAAACGGTATTGCAATGGTAGGAAACAAGGCCTAGGGTTCATACTTTCACTAGTGCAAGCTCTCTCAACAATAATAACATAATTGGATTATATAACCATCCCTCAACATGCAACAAAGAGGCACTCCAAAGCCACTAATAGCGGAGAACAAATGAAGAGATTATGGTAGGGTACGAAACCACCTCAAAGTTATCCTTTCTGTTCTATCTATTCAAGAGTCCATAGTAAAATAACCTGAAGCTATTCTTTCCGTTCAACCTATCATAGAGTTCATACTAGAATAACACCTTAAGACATAAATCAACCATAACCCTAATGTCACCTAGATACTCCATTGTCACCTCAAGTATCCGTGGGCGTGATTATACGATATGCATCACACAATCTCAGATTCATCTATTCAACCAACACAAAGTACTTCAAAGAGTGCCCCAAAGTTTCTACCGGAGAGTCAAGACAAAAACGCGTGCCAACACCTATGCATAGGTTCATGGGCGGAACCCGCAAGTTGATCACCAAAACATACATCAAGTGGATCACGTGATATCCCATTGTCACCACAGATAAGCACGACAAGACATACATCAAGTGTTCACAAATCCTTAAAGACTCAATCCGATAAGATAACTTCAAGAGGAAAACTCAATTCATCACAAGAGAGTAGAGGGGGAGAAACATCATAAGATCCAACTATAATAGAAAGGCTCGCGATACATCAAGATCGTACCATAAAGAGAACACGAGAGAGAGAGAGAGAGATCAAACACATAGTTACTGGTACATACCCTCAGCCCCGAGGGTGAACTACTCCCACCTCGTCATGGAGAGCACCGGGATGATGAAGATGGCCACCGGTGAGGTATCCCCCCTTCGGCAGGGTGCCGGAACGGGCTCCCGAGAGGTTTTTCGTGGCTACATAGGCTTGCGGCAGCGGAACTCCCGATCTATTGTTCTCTTCGATGTTTTAGGGTATATAGGAATATATAGGCGAAAGAAGTCGGTCGGGGGAGCCATGAGGGGCCCACGAGAGTGGAGGGTGCGCCCAGGGGGTGGGCGCGCCCCCTATCTCGTGGCCTCCTTGAAGCTTCCCTGGCTTGCACTCTAAGTTCCCTGGATTGCTTCTGCTCCAAAAATAACTTTTCCGAAGGTTTCATTCCGTTTGGACTCCGTTTGATATTCCTTTTCTTCGAAACACTGAAATAGGCAAGAAAATACCAATATGGGCTGGGACTCCAGTTAGTAGGTTAGTCCCAAATATGATATAAATGTGTAACGTAAAGCCCGTAAACATCCAAAATGGGTAATATAATAGCATGGAACAATCAAAAATTATAGAAACGTTGGAGATGTATCAAGCATCCCCAAGCTTAATTCCCGCTCGTCCTTGAGTAGGTAAATGATAAAAACAGAATTTTTGATGTGGAATGCTACCTAGCATAATTCTCAATGTAATTTTCTTTATTGTGGCATGAATGTTCAGATCCAAATGATTCAAAATAAAAGTTCATATTAACATAAGAAATAGTAATACTTCAAGCATACTAATCAAAGCAATCATGTCTTCTCAAAATAACATGGCTAAAGAAAGTTCATCCCTACAAAATCATATGGTTAGGCTATGTTTCATTTTCATCACGCAAAATACTCCCATCAAGAACAACCCCGGTTTCAGCCAAGCAATTGGTTCACAATTTTTAACGCGCTTCAACCTTTTTCAACTCTCACGCAATACATGAGCGTGAGCCATGGATATAGCACTATAGGTGGAATAGAATATGATGATGGAGGTTGTGTGGAGAAGACAAAAAAGGAGAAAGTCTCACATTGACGAGGCTAATCAACGGGCTATGGAGATGCCCATCAATTGATGTCAACATGAGGAGTAGGGATTGCCATGCAACGGATGCACTAGAGCTATAAATGTATGAAAGCTCAACAAAAGAAACTAAGTGGGTGTGCATCCAACTTGCATGCTCATGAAGACCTAGGGCATTTGAGGAAGCCCATTGTAGGGATATACAAGCCAAGTTCTATAATGAAAAATTCCCACTAGTCTATGAAAGTGACAACATATGCGACTCTATATATGAAGAACATGGTGCTACTTTGAAGCACAAGTGTGGAAAAAGAGATAGTAACATTGCCCCCTTTTTTATTTTTTCTTTTTTTTGCTTTGGGCCTTTCTTTTTTTCTTTTTGGCCTTTTTTTTGTTTGGCATTTCTTTTTTTTCTTTTTGGACTTTATTTTTTTTATTTGGGGACAATGCTCTAATAATGATGATCATCACACTTTTATTGATTTACAACTCATGAATTACAACTCAAAACTAGAACAAGATATGACTCTATATGAATGCCCCCGATATGACATGTATGAAAATTTATGCATGGTGGCTTTGCCACAAATACGATGTGAACTACATGATCATGCATAGCAATATGACAATGATGATGCGTGTCATGATGATGAACGGAACGGTGGAAAGTTGCATGGTAATATATCTCGGAATGGCTATGGAAATGCCATAGTAGGTAGGTATGGTGGTTGTTTTGAGGAAGATATAAGGAGGTTTATGTGTGATAGAGCATATCGTATCACAGGGTTTGGATGCACTGGCGAAGTTTGCACCAACTCTCAAGGTGAGAAAGGGCAATGCACGATACCGAAGAGGCTAGCAATAATGGAAAGGTAAAAGTGCGTATTATCCATGGACTCAACATTAGTCATAAAGAACTCATATACTTATTGCAAAAGTTTTATTAGCCCTCGAAGCAAAGTACTACTACGCATGCTCCTAGGGGGGAGGTTGGTAGGAGTTAACCATCACGCGCCCCCGACCTCCACTCAAGGGAAGGCAATCAAAAGAGCACCCTATTCAATAAATTTGTTACACAACTTTTACCATACGTGCATGCTACGGGACTTGCCAACTTCAACACAAGAATTCTTTAAATTCATAATCACCCAACTAGCATGACTTTAATATCACTACCTCCATATCTCAAAACAATTATCAAGTATCAAATTGATCATAGCATCCAATTCACTTCCTATGATAGTTTTTATTATACCCAACTTGGATGCCTACCATTCTAGGACCAAATTTATAACCATAGCAAATACCATGCTGTTCTAAGAGACTCTCAAAATAATATAAGTGAAGCATGAGAGACTAACAATTTCTACAAAATTAAGCCACCGATGTGCTCTAAAAGATATAAGTGAAGCACTAGAGCAAAAACTATCTAGCTCAAAAGATATAAGTGAAGCACATAGAGTATTCTAATAAATTCTAATCAAGTGGGCTTCTCCCAAAATGTGTGCACAGCAAGGATCATTGTGGAAAACTAAAAGCAAATACTAATATCATACAAGACGCTCCTAGCAAAACACATATCATGTGGCTAATAAAAATATAGCTCCAAGTAAAGTTACCAATGAACGAAGACGAAAGAGGGGATGCCTTCCGGGGGCATCCCCAAGCTTAGGATTTTGTCTATTCTTGAATATATTTGGGTGCCATGGGCATCCCCAAGCTTAGTATCTTGCCACTCCTTATTCCATAGTCCATCAAATCTTTACCCAAAACTTGAAAACTTCACAACACAAAACTCAACAGGAAATCTCATAAGCTCTGTTAGTGAAAGAAAGAAAAACCACCACATAAGGTACTGTAATGAAATCATTATTTATTTATATTTGTGTTAAACCTACTGTATTTCAAGTTCTCTATGGTTCATACGACTTAATACTATCCATAGATGCATCAAAATAAGCAAACAACACACGAAAGGCGGAATCTGTCAAAAACAGAACAGTCTGTAGGAATCTGTATCAAACATATACTTATGGAACTCCAAAAAACCTACAAAATTAGGAAGTCCTGAGAAATTTGTGTAAGAATTCAGAGCAACAATAATAATATCATAATCAAGTTTCTGTGAATTATCAAAACTAATTTACTGGGTGCAAAAAGTTTCCGATTTTCAGCAGGATAACCACAACTATCACCGTAAGCTATCCTAAAGGTATTACTTGGCACTTTATTGAAACAAAAGCTATAAAACATGATTAATACAGTAGCATAATCATGTGGACACACAAAAACAGTAAGGGTAAATATTGGGTTGTCTCCCAACAAGCGATTTTCTTTAATGCCTTTCTAGCTAGGCATGATGATGACAATGATGCTCGCATAAAAGATAAGAATTGAAACATAACGGGAGCATCATGAAGCATATGACTAGCACATTTAAGTCTAAACCTCTTCCTATGCATAGGTATTTTGTGAGCAAACAACTTATGGAAACAATAATCAACTAGCATAGGAAGGCAAAACAAGCATAACTTCAAAACTTTAAGCACATAGAGAGGAAACTTGATATTATTGCAATTCCTACAAGCATATGTTCGTCCCTCATAATAATTTTCAGTAGCATCATGAATTAATTCAACAATATAACCAGCACCTAAAGCATTCTTTTCACGATCTACAAGCATAGAAAATTTACTACTCTCCACATAAGCAAAATTCTTCTCATTCAGAATAGTGGGAGAATCATAAGAGACTCGAATACTATAAATTGTTTCTATATTAAAAGAGTAATGTTCAGAAAAAGGGTAATTATAATCATGACAAGTTTTATAAATATAATCATCACTACTTTTTATAGCATAAGTTTCATCACAATAATCATCATAAGTAGCAACTTCTTTCTCATCATAATCGATTGAAACCTCTTCCAAGATAGTGGAATCATCACTAAATAAAGTTGACACTCTTCCAAATCCACTTTCATATTCATCAAAATAAGATTCAACATCCTCCGAAATAGTGGGATCACTACTTCCTAAAGTTGACACTCTTCCAAACCCACTTTCATCAATATAATCATCATAGGTAGAAGGCATGCTATCATCATAACAACTTTGCATATCAAAACATGGGATGCTAAAAATATCATCTTCATTAAACATAGCATCCCCAAGCTTGGGACAAACATTAATTGCAGCAAATATATTCACAAATATGTCATCCTCATCAAACTTAGCTTCCCCAAGCTTGGGCCTTTTAATATCATAAGCATAATCACTCTCATCATTTATAGTATGGACAACACCAATAGTATAGCAATCATCATCATCACAATGAGTAGTAGGAGCAACTTCATTTGGGAGGGATACCTTTTTACCTTTGTTGCTCCTTGTTTTATTTTTCTTCTTCACATTATGTGTGGGTTGAACCTTCTTCTTTGAGCTTATTGATGAGATTGGTTGAATAGAAAGCTCCTCCTCATTACCTGATTCATCATAAGAAATAATAGGAGGAGATTGGGAAGTCTCTTCCCTTTCATTAGTATTCTCATCATCTTCTATTTTCTTTCTTTTCTTTATGTAATTTGCAATATAAGGATTTTCAATGCAATTCACCACACAAAACATATAAATATCCTCTAGATCAAAATCAAGAAATCTATCAAGATTAAATTTTGGAATACCCTCAGTTATACGTTTCATTTCTTCATACCCCAAAAGAAGACTAAGCTCTTTATGATGCTCAAGGGTAATCAAGTTATCACAATTTTTGGACGCGATTCGATCATGAAACAGTTTGCATTGGAGATTTAAATGACCATGTTCATTGCAAAGTTCACAAGGAGCGCGAAAAATATTGAATCTTTCAGCACACACATCTAGCCTTTCTTGCAACAATTTAGTTTCTAAACGCTTATGCCTCTTGAAATATCTATCTTCTATATTTGGTGTGTCCATGCAAACCTAATTCACTCCACAAAAATCGACATGCTTATAGGAGACATTTTCATCATAACTAGTGCAATCATTATTAGTACTATGGATATTCAAGGAGTTCATACTAACAACATTGCAATCATGCTCATCATTCAAAGACTTAGTACCAAATATTTTATAGACTTCTTCTTCTAGCACTTGAGCACAATTTTCCTTTTCATCATTCTCACGAAACATATTAAAAAGATGAAGCGTGTGAGACAAACTCAATTCCATTTTTTTGTAGTTTTCTTTTATAAACTAAACTAGTGATAAAACAAGAAAGTAAAAGATTCGATTGCAAGATCTAGAGATATACCTTCAAGCACTCACCTCCCCGGCAACGTCGCCAGAAAAGAGCTTGATGTCTAATACACAACCTTCTTCTTATAGACGTTGTTGGGCCTCCAAGTGCAGAGTTTGTAGGACAGTAGCAAATTTCCCTCAAGTGGATGACCTAACCTTTGTCAATCCGTGGGAGGCGTAGGATGAAGATGGTCTCTCTCAAGCAACCCTGCAACCAAATAACAAAGAGTCTCTTGTGTCCCCAACACACCCAATACAATGGTAAATTGTATAGGTGCACTAGTTCGGCGAAGAGATGGTGATACAAGCGCAATATGGATGGTAGATATAGGTTTTTTTAATCTGAAAATATAAAAACAGCAAGTAACTAATGATAAAAGTGAGCGTAAACGCTATTGCAATGGTAGGAAACAAGGCCTAGGGTTCATACTTTCACTAGTGTAGGTTCTCTCAACGATAATAACATAATTGGATCATATAACTATCCCTTGATGTCTACTACACAACCTTCTTCTTGTAGACGTTGTTGGGCCTGCAAGTGCACAGGTTTGTAGGACAGTAGCAAATTTCCCTCAAGTGGATGACCTAAGGTTTATCAATCCGTAGGAGGCGTAGGATGAAGATGGTCTCTCTCAAACAACCCTGCAACTAAATAACAAAGAGTATCTTGTGTCCCCAACACACCCAATACAATGGTAAATTGTATAGGTGCACTAGTTCGGCGAAGAGATGGTGATACGAGTGCAAAATAGATAGTAGATATAGGTTTTTGTAATCTGAAATAATAAAAACAGCAAGGTAACTAATGGTAAAAGTGAGCGTAAATGGTATTGCAATGATAGGAAACAAGGCCTAGAGTTCATACGTTCACTAGTGCAAGTTCTCTCAACAATAATAACATAGATAGATCATATAACAAGCCCTCAACATGCAACAAAGAGTCACTCCGAAGCCACTAATAGTGGAGAACAAACGTAGAGATTATGGTAGGGTACGAAACCACCTCAAAGTTATTCTTTCGGATCAATCTATAAAAGAGTTCGTACTAGAATAACACCTTAAGACACAAATCAACCAAAACCCTAATGTCACCTAGATACTCCATTGTCACCTCAAGTATCTGTGGGCATGATTATATGATATGCATCATACAATCTCAGATTCATCCAACCAACATAAAAGTACTTCAAAAAGTGCCCCAAAGTCTCTACCAGAGAGTCAAGAACATGTGCCAACCCCTATGCATAGGTTCCCAAATGTCACGAAACCTGCAAGTTGATCACCAAAACATACATCAAGTGGATCGATAGAATAACCCATTGTCACCACGGTTATCCCACGCAAGACATACATCAAGTGTTCTCATAAAAGACTCAATCCGATAAGATAACTTCAAAGGGGAAACTCAATTCATCACAAGAGAGTAGAGGGGGAGAAACATCATAAGATCCAACTACAATAGCAAAGCTCGGGATACATCAAGATCGTGCCATAGAGGAACACGAGAGAGATAGAGATCAAACACATAGCTACTAGTACATACCCTCAGCCCCGAGGGTGAACTACTCCCTCCTCGTCATGGATAGCGCCGGGATGATGAAGATGGCCACCGGTGAAGGATCCCCATCTGGCAGGGTGCCGGGAAGCGCTCCCGAGAGGTTTTTGGTGGCTACAGAGGCTTGCGGCAGCGGAACTCCTGATCTATCTTCTGTTCTAGAAGTTTTAGGGTACAAGAGTATATATGGGTGCAGGGGGTACATCGGTGGACCTCCGTGGTGCTCACGAGGCAAGGAGCGCGCCCAAGGGGGGTGGGCGCGCTCCCCACCCTCGTGGTCAGCCCGGGACTCCCCTGACATGCACTCCAAGTCTATCAGGTTGCTTTCCTTCCAAAAATAACTTCTCAAGTTAATTTCCTTCCGTTTTGACTCCGTCTGATATTCCTTTTCCTCGAAACACTGAAATAGGCATAAATCAGCAAATCTGGGTTGGGCCTCCGGTTAATAGGTTAGTCCCAAAAATAATATAAAAGTGTATAATAAAGCCCAAAATTGCCTAAAATAGTAGATAAAGTAGCATGGAGCAATCAAAAATTGTAGATACGTTGGAGACGTATCAAGCATCCCCAAGCTTAATTCCTGCTCGTCCTCGAGTAGGTAAATGATAAAAAAGAATTTTTGATGTGGAGTGATACTTTGGCATAATTTCAATGTAAATCTCCTTAATTGTAGTATGAATATTCAGATCCAAAAGATTCAAGATAAAAGTTCATATTGACATAAAAGTAATAATACTTCAAGCATACTAATCAAAGCAATCATGTCTTCTCAAAATAGCATGTCTAAAGAAAGTTATCCCTACAAAATCATATAGTCTGGTTGTTGCTCTATCTTCATCACACAAAGTATTTAATCATGCACAACCCCGATGAGAAGCCAAGCAATTGTTTCATACTTTAGTAATCTCAAACTCTTTCAACTTTCACGCAATACATGAGCGTGAGCCATGGACATAGCACTATAGGTGGAATAGAATGGTGGTTGTGGAGAAGACAAAAAAGGAGAAGATAGTCTCACATCAACTAGGCATATCAACGGGCTATGGAGATGCCCATCAATAGATATCAATGTGAGTGAGTAGGGATTGCCATGCAACGGATGCACTAGAGCTATAAGTATATGAAAGCTCTACAAAAGAAACTAAGTGGGTGTGCATCTAACTTGCTTGCTCACGAAGACCTAGGGCATTTTGAGGAAGCCCATCATTGGAATATACAAGCCAAGTTCTATAATGAAAGATTCCCACTAGTATATGAAAGTGACAAAATGAGCGACTCTCTATCATGAAGATCTTGGTGCTACTTTGAAGCACAAGTGTGGTAAAAGGATAGTAGCATTGTCCCTTCTCTCTTTTTCTCTCATTTTTTTGGGTCTTTTCTCTTTTTTTATGGCCTCTTTTTTTTATTTAGGCTTCTTTGGCCTCTTTTATTTTATTTCGTCCGGAGTCTCATCCCGACTTGTGGGGGAATCATGTCTCCATCATCCTTTCCTCACTTGGGACAATGCTCTAAAAAATGATGATCATCACACTTTTATTTTCTTACAACTCAACAATTACAACTCGATACTTAGAACAAAATATGATTCTATATGAATGCCTCCGGCGGTGTACCAGGATATGCAATGAATCAAGAGTGACATGTATGAAAGAATTATGAATGGTGGCTTTGCCACAAATACAATGTCAACTACATGATCATGCTAGCAATATGACAATGATGGAGCGTGTCATAATAAACGGAACGGTGGAAAGTTGCATGGCAATATATATCGGAATGGCAATGGAAATGCCATGATAGGTAGGTATGGTGGCTGTTTTGAGGAAGGTATATGGTGGGTGTATGATACCGGCGAAAAGTGCACGGTATTAGAGAGGCTAGCAATGGTGGAAGGATGGGAAAAAGTGCGTATAATCCATGGACTCAACATTAATCATAAGAACTCATGTACTTGTTGCAAAAATTTAGAAGTCATCAAAAACCAAAGCACTACGCGCATGCTCCTAGGGGGATAGATTGGTAGGAAAAGACCATCACTCGTCCCCGACCGCCACTCATAAGGAAGACAATCAATAAATAAAAGTGTGCTCCAACTTCATAACAAAGCGGTTCACCATACATGCATGCTACGGGAATCACAAACTTCAACACAAGCATTCTTTAAATTCATAATCACCCAACTAGCATTACTTTGATATTATCTCCATATCTCAAAACAATTATCAAGCATCAAACTTATCTTAGTATTCAACACACTCAAAAGAAAGTTTCACATATCTTGAATACCAAGTATATTAATATTAAGCAAATTACCATGCTATTAACGACTCTCAAAATAATATAAGTGAAGCATGAGAGTTCATCTATTTCTTCAAAATAAAACCACCATTGTTCTCTTAAAAGATATAAGTGAAGCACTAGAGCAAAAATTATCACGCTCAAAAGATATAAGTGAAGCACTATGAGCAATAACAAAAACTACTCCGAAAGATATAAGTGAAGATCAATGAGTAGCTAAATAATTATGAAACTATGCAAAGACTCTCTCTCATCAAAGGATTTCAGATCTTGGTATTGTATTCAAGCAGCAAGCAAAACAAAAATAAAAAGACAATGCAAGGATAGCACAACTCATGTGAAGAAGCAAAAACTTAGGCTCAACCGATACTAACCGATAGTTGTTGAAGAAGAAAGGTGGGATGCCTACCGGGGCATCCCCAAGCTTAGATGCCTGAGACTTCTTGAAATATTATCTTGGGGTGCCTTGGGCATCCCCAATCTTGAACTTTTGTGTCTCCTTAATTCCTCTCATATCATGGTTTCTCTTTTTATCAAAAGCTTCATTCACAACAAACTCAACAAGAACTCGTGAGATAGGTTAGTATAAACCAATGCAAAACCTTATCATTTTCTACTGTAATAAATCACTTAAATTATTATTCAACATTTCATACTAAATGCCTCTGCATATTTAATACTCCTATCCTCAAATAGAATCATTAAACAAAGAAACATATGCAAACAATGCAAACATAACAGCAATCTGCCAGAACAGTACAGTATGTAAAGAATGCAAGAGTATCAATACTTCCCTAACTCCAAAAATTATGAAATACAATTACCACTGTAATAAATTTATCAGATCTCAATATGCAAAAAGACTCAACGTTATACCATTCTCTGAATTTTCTAGGGAATTTTTGCAACAGAGGTAAACTTTCTGTTTTCAAACAGCAACATGCAAACTAGCAAAATAAGCATGGCAAAGGCTATCCTTGACTTTTTAATTGAAACTAAAGATGCAAAACACTATTCTAACTAACAGCAAGCAAATACTAACAAAAGAAAATGACGCTCCAAGCAAAACACATATCATGTGGTGAATAAAAATATAGCTCCAAGTAAAGTTACCGATGAACGAAGACGAAAGAGGGGATGCCATCCGGGGCATCCCCAAGCTTAGTTGCTTGGTTGTCCTTGAATATAACCTTGGGGTGCCTTGGGAATCCCCAAGCTTAGGCTCTTGCCACTCGTTATTCCATAGTCCATCGAATCTTTACCCAAAACTTGAAAACTTCAACCACACAAAACTCAACAGAAAACTCGTAAGCTCCGTTACTATAAGAAAATAAAACAACCACTTAGGTACTGTAATGAACTCATTCTAAATTCATATTGGTGTAATGTCTACTGTACTCCAACTTATCTATGGTTTATATCCTCCGATACTACTCATAGATTCATCAAAATAAGCAAACAACACATAGAAAACAGAATCTATCAAAAACAGAACAGTCTGTAGTAATCTGTATCAAACGTGTACTTATGGAACTCCAAATATCCTACCAAATTAGGAAGTCCTAAAATATTCGTGTACCAATCCAGAGAAAAAAGAATCAGATCAGAACCACATTTCTGTGAATTAATAAAACTAATTTACTGGGTGTAAAAGTTTCTGATTTTCAGCAGGATCAACACAACTATCACAATAAGCTATCCTAAAGGTCTTACTTGGCACTTTATTGAAACAAAAACTATAAAACATGATTACTACAGTAGCATAATCATGTGGACACACAAAAAATGTAAGGATAAATATTGGGTTGTCTCCCAACAAGCGCTTTTCTTTAATGCCTTTCTAGTTAGGCATGATGATGGCAATGATGCTCACATAAAAGATAAGAATTGAAACATAACGGGAGCATCATGAAGCATATGACTAGCACTTTTAAGTCTAACCCACTTCCTATGCATAGGGATTTTGTGAGCAAACAACTTATGGGAACAATAATCAACAAGCATAGGAAGGTAACACAATCATAGCTTCAAGAATTTAAGCACATAGAGAGGAAACGTGATATTATTGCAATTCCTACAAGCACATGTTCCTCCCATAATAATTTTCAGTAGCATCATGAATGAATTCAATAATATAACTAGCACCTAAATCATTCTTTTCATGATCTACAAGCATAGAAAATTTACTACTCTCCTCATAAGCAAAATTCTTCTCATGAATAGTAGTGGGAGCAAACTAAAAAAATAACTATCATATGATTGCAAATTAAGATCAAGATGACAAGTTTCATGGTTATCATTATTCTTTATAGCATACGTGTCATCACAATAATCATCATAGATAGGAGGCATGCTTTCATCATAGTAAATTTGCTCATCCAAGCTTGGGGGACAAAAAATATCATCTCCATCAAACATAGCTTCCCCAAGCTTGTGGCTTTGCATATCATTAGCATCATGGATATTCAAGGAATTCATACTAACAACATTGCAATCATGCTCATCATTCACATATTTTATGCCAAGAATTCTATGTAATTCTTCTTCTAGCACTTGAGCACAATTTTCCTTTCCATCATACTCACGAAAGATATTAAAAAGATGAAGCGTATGAGACAAACTCAATTCCATTTTTTTTGTAGTTTTCTTTTATAAACTAGACTGGTGCTAAAACAAGAAACAAAAAGATTTGATTGCAAGATCTAAAGATATACCTTCAAGCACTCACCGCGCCAAAAAAGAGCTTAGTTGACGGAGTGTGAGTACCCTTTACCTAGCCTCCCCGGCAACGGCGCCAGAAAAGAGCTTGATGTCTACTACACAACCTTCTACTTGTAGACGTTGTTGGGCCTGCAAGTGCACAGGTTTGTAGGACAGTAGCAAATTTCCCTCAAGTGGATGACCTAAGGTTTATCAACCCGTAGGAGGCGTAGGATGAAGATGGTCTCTCTCAAACAACCCTGCAACTAAATAACAAAGAGTCTCTTGTGTCCCCAACACACCAAATACAATGGTAAATTGTATAGGTGCACTAGTTCGGCGAAGAGATGGTGATACGAGTGCAAAATAGATAGTAGATATAGGTTTTTTTAATCTGAAATAATAAAAACAGCAATATAACTAATGGTAAAAGTGAGCGTAAACGGTATTGCAATGATAGGAAACAAGGCCTAGAGTTCATACTTTCACTAGTGCAAGTTCTCTCAACAATAATAACATAGATAGATCATATAACAAGCCCTCAACATGCAACAAAGAGTCACTCCGAAGCCACTAATAGCGGAGAACAAACGCTGAGATTATGGTAGGGTACGAAACCACCTCAAAGTTATTCTTTTGGATCAATCTATAAACGAGTTTGTACTAGAATAACACCTTAAGACACAAATCAACCAAAACCCTAATGTCACCTAGATACTCCATTGTCACCTCAAGTATCCGAGGGCATGATTATACGATATGCATCACACAATCTCAGATTCATCCAACCAACATAAAAGTACTTCAAAAAGTGCCCCAAAGTCTCTACGGGAGAGTCAAGAACATGTGCCAACCCCTATGCATAGGTTCCCAAATGTCACGAAACCCGCAGGTTGATCACCAAAACATACATCAAGTGGATCAATAGAATAACCCATTGTCACCACGGTTATCCCACGCAAGACATACATCAAGTGTTCTCATAAAAGACTCAATCCGATAAGATAACTTCAAAGGGGAAACTCAATTCATCACAAGAGAGTAGAGGGGGAGAAACATCATAAGATCCAACTACAATAGCACAGCTCGGGATACATCAAGATCGTCCCATAGAGGAACACGAGAGAGAACACGAGAGAGAGAGATCAAACACATAGCTAATGGTACATACCCTCAGCCCCGAGGGTGAACTACTCCCTCCTCGTCATGGATAGCACCGGGATGATGAAGATGGCCACCGGTGAAGGATCCCCCTCCGGCAGGGTGCCGGGAAGGGCTCCCGAGAGGTTTTTGGTGGCTACAGAGGCTTGCGGCGGCGGAACTCCCAATCTATCTTCTATTCTGGAAGTTTTAGGGTACAAGAGTATATATGGGTGCAGGGGGTACGTCGATGGACCTCCGGAGTGCTCACGAGGCAGGGTGGTGGGCGCGCCCCCACCCTCGTGGGCAGCCCGGGACTCCCCTGACGTGCAATCCAAGTCTATCAGGTTGCTTTCCTTCCAAAAATAACTTCTCCAGTTGATTTCGTTCCGTTTTGACTCCGTCTGATATTCCTTTTCCTCGAAACACTGAAATAGGCATAAAATAGCAAATCTGGGTTGGGCCTCCGGTTAATAGGTTAGTCCCAAAAATAATATAAAATTGGATAATAAAGCCCAAAATTGCCTAAAACAGTAGATAAAGTAGCATGGAGCAATCAAAAATTATAGATACGTTGGAGACGTATCATCCCTCAACATGCAACAAAGAGTCACTCCAAAGCCACTAATAGCGGACAACAAACGAAGAGATTATGGTAGGGTACGAAACCACCTCAAAGTTATCCTTTCTGTTCTATCTATTCAAGAGTCCGTAGTAAAATAACATGAAGCTATTCTTTCCATTCAATCTATATCATAGAGTTCATACTAGAATAACACCTTAAGACACAAATCAACCAAAACCCTAATGTCACCTAGATACTCCATCGTCACCTCAAGTATCCGTTAGCATGACTATACAATATGCATCACACAATCTCAGATTCATCTATACAACCAACACAAAGTACTTCAAAGAGTGCCCCAAAGTTTCTACTGGAGAGTCAAGACGAAAACGTGTGCCAACCCCTACGCATAGGTTCATGGGCGGAACCCACAAGTTGATCACCAAAACATACATCAAGTGGATCACGTGATATCCCATTGTCACCACAGATAAGCACGACAAGACATACATCAAGTGTTCTCAAATCCTTAAAGACTCAATCCGATAAGATAACTTCAAGAGGAAAACTCAATTCATCACAAGAGAATAGAGGGGGAGAAACATCATAAGATCCAACTATAATAGCGAAGCTCGCGATACATCAAGATCGTGCCATAAAGAGAACACGAGAGAGAGAGAGAGAGATCAAACACATAGCTACTGGTATATACCCTCAGCCCCGAGGGTGAACTACTCCCTCCTCGTCATGGAGAGCGTCGGGATGATGAAGATGGCCACCGGTGAGGGATCCCCCCTTCGGCAGGGTGCCGAAACGGGCTCCCGAGAGGTTTTTGATGGCTACAGAGGCTTGCGACGGCGGAACTCCCGATCTATTGTTCCCTTTGATGTTTTTAGGGTATATGGGAATATATAGGCAAAAGAAGTCGGTCGAGGGAGCCATGAGGGGCCCACGAGAGTGGAGGGCACGCCCAGGGGGGGCCCTATCTCGTGGCCTCCTCGAAGCATCCCTGGCTTGCACTCCAAGTTCCCTGGATTGCTTCTCTTCCAAAAATAACTTTTCCGAAGGTTTCATTCCGTTTGGACTCCGTTTGATATTCCTTTTCTTCGAAACACTAAAATAGGCAAGAAAACAACAATATGGCTTGGGACTCGGTTAGTAGGTTAGTCCCAAATATGATATAAATGTGTAAAGTAACGCCCATAAACATCCAAAACGGGTAATATAATAGCATGGAAGAATCGAAAATTATAGATATGTTGGAGACGTATCAAGCGTCCCCAAGCTTAATTCCTGCTCGTCCTCGAGTAGGTAAATGATAAAAATGGAATTTTTGATGTGGAATGCTACCTAGCATAATTCTCAATGTAATTTTCTTTATTGTGGCATGAATGTTCAGATCCAAATGATTCAAAATAAAAGTTCATATTGACATAAGAAATAGTAATACTTCAAGCATACTAATCAAAGCAATCATGTCTTCTCAAAATAACATGCCTAAAGAAAGTCCATCCCTACAAAATCATATGGTTAGGCTATGTTTCATTTTCATCACACAAAATGCTCCCATCAAAAACAACCCCGGTTTCAGCCAAGCAATTGGTAATGTGAGCCATGGATATAGCACTATAGGTGGAATAGAATATGATGATGGAGGTTGTGTGGAGAAGACATAAAAAGGAGAAAGTCTCACATTGACGAGGCTAATCAACGGGCTATGGAGATGCCCATCAATTGATGTCAACATGAGGAGTAGGGATTGCCATGCAACGGATGCATTAGAGCTATAAATGTATGAAATCTCAACAAAAGAAACTAAGTGGGTGTGCATCCAACTTGCTTGCTCACGAAGACCTAGGGCATTTGAGGAATCCCATTGTAGGAATATACAAGCCAAGTTCTATAATGAAAAATTCCCACTAGTATATGAAAGTGACAACATATGAGATTCTATATATGAAGAACATGGTGCTACTTTGAAGCACAAGTGTGGAAAAAGAGATAGTAACAGTGCCCCCTTTTTTTCTTTTTTTTCTTTTTTCTTTTTTTCCTTGGGCCTTTCCTTTTCTTTTCTTTTTGGCCTTTCTTTTTTTCTTTTTTATTTGGCCTTTCTTTTTTTGGCCTTTCTTTTTTTTTATTTGGGGACAATGCTCTAATAATGATGATCATCACACTTTTATTGATTTACAACTCATGAATTACAACTCAAAATTAGAAGCTTCCCTGGCTCGTGGCCTCCTCGAAGCTTCGCTAGCTTGCACTCCAAGTTCCCTGGATTGCTTCTGTTCCAAAAATAACTTTTCTGAAGGTTTCATTCTGTTTGGACTCCGTTTGATATTCATTTTCTTTGAAACACCGAAATTGGCAAGAAAACAGCAATATGGGATGGGCCTGCGGTTAGTAGGTTAGTCCCAAAAATGATATAAATGTGTAAAGTAAAGCCCATAAACATCCAAAACGGGTAATATAATAGCATGGAACAATCAAAAATTATACATACGTTGTAGACGTATCACAACGCTGCATAGAGGAGGGAAGAGTTGGTGATGAAGGCGGTGAAGTTGTTGGTGTAGATCGCGGTGATGATGATGGCCCCCAGCGGCATTCCGGCGCCACCGAAAGCAAGGGGGAGAGAGCCCCCTTTCTTCTTCTTCTTCTTCCTTGACCTTATCCCTAGATGTGAGAAGGGTATCCCCTCTGGTCCTTGGCTCCCATGGCTTGGGAGGGGTGAGAGCCCCTCCGAGATTGGATCTGTCTCTCTATTTCTGCGTTCTTGGATTCTGCCCTTTCACCGTTTCTTTTATATCCGGAGATCCGTAACTCCAATTGGGTTGAAACTTTCGCCCATATTTTTCTCCAGAAATTAGCTTTCTTGCGGCAAAAGAAGAGCGTCAACCGCCTTATGAGGTGTCAACGAGAGTCAGGGGCGCGCCCCCCTGCCTCGTGGCCCCCTCGGGCACCGTCTCGCGATGGTTTTTCTTCCCAAAAATCATAAATATTCCAAAAATGATCTCCATCCGTTTTTATCCCATTTGGACTCCATTTGATATGGGGTTTCTGCGAAACATAAAACATGCAACAAACAGGAACTGGCACTGGGCACTGGATCAATATGTTAGTCCCAAAAATAATATAAAAAGTTGCCAAAAGTATATGAAAGTTGTAGAATATTGGCTTGGAACAATCAGAAATTATAGATATGGCAGAGACGTATCAGCATCCCCAAGCTTAATTCCTGCTCGTCCTCGAGTAGGTAAATGATAAAAAAGATAATTTTTGATGTGGAATGCTACCTAGCATAATCTTGATCATATGTCTAATCATGGCATGAATATTAAGACATGGGTGATTCAAAGCAATAGTCTATCATTTGACATAAGAACAATAATACTTCGAGCGTACTAATAAAGCAATCATGTCTTTTCAAAACAACATGGCCAAAGAAAGTTATCCCTACAAAATCATATAGTCTGGCTATGCTCCATCTTCATCACACAAAATATTCAAATCATGCACAACCCCGATGACAAGCTAAGCAGTTGTTTCATACTTTTGATGTTCTCAAACCTTTTCAACTTTCACGCAATACATGAGCGTGAGCCATGGACATAGCACTATAGGTGGAACAGAATATGATGGTGGAAGTTGTGTGGAGAAGACAAAAAGGGAGAAAGTCTCGCATTGACGAGGCTAATCAAACGGGCTATGGAGATGCCCATCAATTGATGTCAGTGTGAGGAGTAGGGATTGCCATGCAACGAATGCACTAGAGCTATAAGTGTATGAAAGTTCAAACTGGAAACTAAGTGGGTGTGCATCCAACTTGCTTGCTCACGAAGACCTAGGGCATTTTGAGGAAGCCCATCATTGGAATATACAAGGCAAGTTCTATAATCAAAAATTCCTACTAGTATATGAAAGTGAAAGCATAGGAGACTCTCTACATGAAGAACATGGTGCTACTTTGAAGCACAAGTGTGGTAAAAGGATATTAGCATTGCCCCTTCTCTCTTTTTCTCTCATTTTTATTCTCTTATTATTATTATTATTATTATTATTATTATTATTATTATTATTATTATTATTATTATTTTGGTGGGCTTCTTTGGCCTCTTTTATTTTTCATAAAGTCCGGAGTCTCATCCCGACTTGTGGGGGAATCATAGTCTCCATCATCCTTTCCTCAGTGGGGCAATGCTCTAATAATGATGATCATCACTCTTTTATTTACTTACAACTCAATATTACAACTCGATATCTAGAACAAAGATATGACTCTATATGAATGCCTCCGGCGGTGTACCAGGATGTGCAATGATCTAGCGTAGCAATGACATCAAAAAATGGACAAGCCATGAAAACATCATTCTATCTATCTTACGATCATGCAAAGCAATATGAAAATGAATGCTCAAGTCATGTATATGATGATGATGGAAGTTGCATGGCAATATATCTTGGAATGGCTATGGAAATGCCATGATAGGTAGGTATGGTGGCTGTTTTGAGGAAGATATATGGAGGCTTATGTGTGATAGAGCGTATCGTATCACGGGGTTTGGATGCACCGGCGAAGTTTGCACCAACTCTCGAGGTGAGAAAGGGCAATGCATGGTACCAAAGAGGCAAACAATGATGGAAGGGTGGGAGTGCGTATAATCCATGGACTCAACATTAGTCATAAAGAACTCACATACTTATTGCAAAAATCTATTAGTCATTGAAACAAAGTACTATGCGCATGCTCCTAGGGGGATAGATTGGTAGGAAAAGACCATCGCTCATACCCGACCGCCACTCATAAGGAAGACAATCAATAAATAAATCACGCTCCAACTTCATCACATAACGGTTCACCATACGTGCATGCTACGGAATCACAAACCTCAACACAAGTATTTCTACAATACACAACTACCCACTAGCATGACTCTAATATCACCATATTTATATCGCAAAACTATTGCAAGGAATCAAACATATCATATTCAGCGATCTACAAGTTTATGAAGGATTTTATGACTAACCGTGTGAATGACCAATTCCTGTCATCTCTCTAAATAGATATAAGTGAAGCAAGAGAGTTTAATACTTTCTACAAAAGATATGCACACGCTCTAAAAAATATAAGTGAAGCAAAAGAGCATTCTACAAATGGCGGTTTTCTATATGAAGAGAAACAGGCAATCCAAACTTCAAATGATATAAGTGAAGCACATGAAGCATTCTATAAAGCCACACTCATAAGATTTAAGTGAAGTGCAATGAGCATTCTATAAATCAACCAAAAATCAACCAAGGAATATCTCATACCAGCATGGTGCATAAAAGAAAAGTGAAAACTAAATGCAAAAGACGCTCCAAGATTTGCACATATCACATGAACGAAACGAATCCGAAAACATACCGATACTTGTTGAAGAAAGAGGGGATGCCTTCTGGGGCATCCCCAAGCTTAGATGCTTGAGTCTCCTTGAATATTTACTTGGGGTGCCTTGGGCATCCCCAAGATTAAGCTCTTGCCTCTTTTCTTTTTCCTCATATCGAGACCTCCTCGATCAAACACTTCATCCACACAAAACTTCAACAGAAAACTCGGTATGATCCATTAGTGTAATAAAGCAAATCACTACTCTAAGTACTGTTGCAAACCAATTCATATTTTGTTTTTGCATTGTGACTACTATAATATAGCTTTTCCATAGCTTAATCCACTAATAGAAATTGATAGTTTCATCAAAACAAGTAAACTATGCATCAAAAAACTGAATCTATCAAAAACAAAACAGTCTGTAGCATTCTGAACATTCAACATACTTATGTTACCCCAAATATTCTACCAAAATTGTTAAAAATAAAAACTTTGTACAGCAAGACAGTGCAAAAAGTTTCATAAACGTTTGACGTTCCAGTAAAAAATGTAAAATCGCGCACTACAGCCAAAGTTTCTGTCCTGCACCGTACAAACCAACAAGCATTGTAAACATCCTAAAGGCAAACCTTGGCACATTATTTTTATAATACAATGGAATTGTACAAGGGGATAATTATTTTTTATGAAAAGTTTCTGTAATTAAGATTCACAAAGTTTTCGTGAGCATGTACAAAGTTCAAGGAGCTCTCACACTTCAACAATGCTTGTCTTTCTCACTTTCACTTTCCTTTTTGAAAAGTTATTGGGTTCCCCTCTTTTTTTTAAACTATATAAAAGCACTCAACAGAAATAAATGACTCTCTAAAACTTCCGGGTTGTCTCCCTGGCAGCGCTTTCTTTAAAGCCATTAAGCTAGGCATATAGTGCTCAAGTAATGAATCCACCCAGATCCCAATGTATATCAAAGCCAATTTTAATTAACAATGATTTGTGATTTAGTAGTGAGCACAAAGTAACATAAATCATGTAACAACGAAGTCTAACTCTCTTCACGGCATGTCATAAAAGAACAATTCATGCACACATAGTAAAGGCCAATGCATAGTATAAGCAGTTTCTTGCAATTTTATCATATTGGAAACATAGAGGTGGAGATATAGTTCCTCTCTCATAATAATTGCACGTAGGAGCAGCAAGCACATGCATATCACATTCATCAAAATCATCATGTGCAATGGAACAAGGCAACCCATCAATATAATCCTTAATAAGCACAAACTTCGCCGATATAGTGTAGTTTGGAGAATTCAAAAAGATAATAGGACTACCATGCGTGGGTGCAATAGCAATAATGAACTATAACAAGTTCATCTCCATAAACATAATTCATATTGGCATATTGGCCACAAGCATAGCAAGTATCATCAAAAAGGGATATTTCAAATGAATTAAAGGGATCATAGCAATCATCCTTTGGTAAGCACGAAGGGGAATTAAAAAATGTATGAGTTGAAGAGTTACTCTCATTAGAAGGTGGGCACGGGTAGCTAATCTGCTCTTCCTCCTTTTGTTCTTCGCTCTCCTCATCATCTTTTTCATCCAATGAGCTCACAATTTCATCAATTTCTTCTTCCATAGACTCCTGCAAAATATTAGTCTCTTCTTGGACAACAGAGGAGTCCTCAATATATGGTTTAACATAGGCATTAGAAGCATAATTATCATAAAAGTATTTAAATATGACAAAAATTTCAGATTTGTAGAGAGTAGCATCATACTTTTCAATCAAAGAAGCAATTTCATAAGCACCCTTAAAAGCAACAAATTCTTCAATTTGTTGAACATCATAGTAATTATAAACACCCTTAGCATATGAAGATACGATTCCATTATCACTAAACTCACATTGGTAGGGAAGGTGTTTCTTAGGGTTTTCAGAACAACAAGTAAAATCATATATTTCACATAAGTTCCAAGCATAGCATTGCAAACGATGAATTTGATCCAGTAAAAGTTTCCATTTTTCAGATATACGGTGTCGCACATAACAAGCATGCTCATCTAAAGATTTGCCCTCAACTAAGCTACTGGGGGTTTCAGCACGAGCCCAAAGGGATCGAAGATGATCCAAGTAAAAAGCTTGAGAAGTGTGATAGATTTTGAGTGGTTCTTCAACCATTGGTTCAGTAGGTACAACTAATTTTTTTGGTATTTTGCGTTTCCTACCCATAACTAAAGATAGAAAACAACTAAGAACAGCAAATAAAAATTACTTGGTGATAAAGCAAACAAGCACACACAAGAATATTCACTCCACGCTATGACTCCCCGGCAACTGCGCCAGAAAAAGGTCTTGATAACCCACAAGTGTAGGGGATAATTGTAGCCTCTTTCGATAAGTAAGAGTGTCGAACCCAACGAGGAGCTAAAGGTAGAACAAATATTCTCTCAAGTCCTATCTGGCACTGATACGACTCTACGCACGCTTAGTGTTCGCCTTACCTAGAACAAGTATGAAACTACAAGGTCTTTGTAGGTGTGATAGGATAGGTTTGCAAGATAATAAAGAACACGTAAATAAAAAGTAGGGGCTGTTTAGATAAAGAAGCAACTAACTTAGTTTTAGTAGAGAGCTTTTTGTCACAAGAAAGTTATTTGTCCCTAGGTAATCAATAACTAGACCGGTAATCACTATTGCGATTTTATTTGAGGGAGAGGCATAAGCTAACATACTTTCTCTTCTTGGATCATATGCACTTATGATTGGAACTCTAGCAAGCATCCGCAACTACTAAAGATCATTAAGGTAAAACCCAACCATAGCATTGAAGTATCAAGTCCCCTTTATCCCATACGCAAACAACCTACTTACTCGGGTCTGTGCTTCTGTCACTCGCGCCACCCACCGTAAGCAAATCATGAACATATTGCAAACCCTACAACGGGGATCCCTCACGCTTGTGCGACACGGAGAGCACCATAGGACAACACCAATAATAAAACATGCAACTCAAACCAATCATGATCATCAATTAACCCATAGGACAAAACAGATCTACTCAAACATCATAGGATAGCCATACATCATTGGGAAATAATATATAGCATTGAGCACCATGTTTAAGTAGAGATTACAGCGGGTAAAAGAGGGGTTACACCACTGCATAGAGGAGGGAAGAGTTGGTGATGAAGGCGGTGAATTTGTTGGTGTAGATCGTGGTGATGATGATGGCCCTCGGCGGTGTTCTGGCGCCACCGGAAGCAAGGGGGAGAGAGCCCCCTTCTTCTTCGTCTTCCTTGACCTTCTCCCTAGATGGGAGAAGGGTTTTCCCTCTGTCCTTAGCTCCCATGGCTTGGGAGGGGCAAGAGCCCCTCCGAGATTGGATCTGTCTCTCTGTTTCTCTCTGTTTCTGCGTTCTCGGATTCTGCCCTTTCACCATTTCTTTTATATCCGGAGATCGTAACTCTGATTGGGTTGAAACTTTCACCCAGATTTTTCTCTGGAAATTAGCTTTCTTGCGGAAAAAGAAGAGCATCAACCACCTCACGAGGTGTCCACGAGGGTCAGGGGCGTGCCTATCCCCCTAGGGCGCGCCCCATGCCTCGTGGCCCCGTCGGGCCCCGTCTCGTGATGGTTTTTCTTCCCAAAAATCATAAATATTCCAAAAATGATCTCTGTCCGTTTTTATCCCGTTTGGACTCCGTTTGATATGGGGTTTCTGCGAAACATAAAACATGCAACAAACAGGAACTGGCACTGGATCAATATGTTAGCCTAAAAATAATATAAAAAGTTGCCAAAAGTATATGAAAGTTGTCGAATATTGGCATGGAACAATCAAAAATTATAGATACGGCGGAGACGTATCAGTGGTCCCTGGTAAGTCGGCGTACCCAGTGGGTAAGATTGAGCTGGAGGTAGCCTTTGGAGATGAGCATGATTCTAGGGCTGGGAAGTTAACCTTTGAGGTGGTCAAAATCAAGAGCCCGTATCACGCCCTGTTTGGACGGCCGGCTTATGGCAAGTTCATGGCACGGCCGTGTTATGTTTATCTGCAGCTCAAGATGTCGGGTCATAAGGGCACCATCATAGTGCATGGGAGTCGGAAGATAGCCTTGGAATGTGAGGAAGGCGATGCTGCTTACGCTGAATCTGTTTGTGCAACAGAGGAGTTGAAGTCCTACAAGGACAATGTTGACCCGGCGGACATGACATCTTTAAAGATGCCAACCATAGAGCATGAGCCGGTAATGAAGTTTAAGTTGGACGATGACACTAAGCTTGTTGATTTTGTTCCAGGCGACTCATCTAAGCAGTTCAGTATCAGTGCTAATCTGGATCCCAAATAGGAAAGTGCGCTCATCGAGTTCATCTGTGAGAACCGGGACATCTTTGCATGGAAACCTTCTGAATGCCAGGTGTACCGAGAGAACTCGTTGAGCACACGCTTAGTATTGATCCAAAATTTAAGCCGGTCAAGCAGTTTCTTCGATGGTTCAATGACGAGGCATAAGGCCATTGGTGAGGATGTGTCCCGGCTCTTGGCGGCTGGGTTCATTATTGAAGTTTTTCATCCAAAGTGGTTGGCTAACCCGGTGCTGGTGCTTAAGAAGAACGACACTTGGCGTATGTGTGTGGATTACACGGATTTAAACAAGGCTTGTCCGGCTGATCCTTTCGCTCTCCCTCGTATTGATCAAATCATTGATGCTATGGCGGGTTGTGAGCGTTTGAGCTTTTTGGATGCTTATTCTGGTTATCATCAGATCAAGATGGCAGTTAAGGACCAGGAGAAAACGGCTTTTATTACTCCTTTTGGAGCCTTCTGCTATGTATCTATGCCTTTTGGGCTTAAGAGTGCCCAGGCGACTTATCAGCAATGTGTGCAGAACTATCTTCAGAATCAGATTGGGCCCAATGTTCATGCTTATGTGGACGACATTGTGGTAAAGTCCAGAGAGAAGGAGACCTGGATAAATGATTTGAAGGAGACCTTTGGTAATCTCTGGGTCTACAAGATGATGCTTAACCCGGCCAAGTGCGTTTTTGGTGTGCCTGCATGCAAGCTTTTAGGTTTTCTGGTTTCTAACATAGGCATTGAGGCTAATCCGGAGAAGATCAAGGCAATCACTTCTTTGGCTAGACCAGCGTGTATCAATGATTTTCAGCGTTTGGCGGGTTGTATTGCCGCTTTAAGCCGGTTCATAAGCCAGTTAGGTTAGAAGGCCATACCACTGTATCAGATGATGAAGAAGACATACAACTTTGTCTGGAGTGATGCTGCTAACGCTGCCTTTGAAGATTTGAAGAGACAGCTAGCTGAGCCGCCGGTCCTTGCTCCTCCCATTGATAAGGAGCCATTATTGTTATATGTGGCCGCTAACACACGTGTCATCAGTGTAGCCATTGTGGTGCAACGCAAGAAGGCTGGCAAGGAGCATCCGGTTCAATGCCCAGTTTACTACATCAGTGAGGTGCTTATTGAGTCCAAGCAAAGGTATCCGCATTGGCAGAAGCTCGTTTATGGGGTGTTCATGGCAAGCCGGAAGCTTAAGCAATATTTCCTGGGTCATCCCATCACTGTGGTCAGTTCTGCTCCTTTGGGAGATATCATTCAAAACAGAGAAGCCACAGGACGAGTTGCCAAGTGGGCCATTGAACTTGGGCCTAAAGGTTTAAAGTATGTGCCACGCACTGCTATCAGGTCTCAAGCATTGGTGGACTTCATCAATGATTGGACAGAGCTGTAGATGCCTGAACAGAAGCCGGACAACACATATTGGACTATTCATTTTGATGGGTCCAGGCAAGTGGAGGGCTCGGGGGTTGGAGTTGTTTGAGCTTCCCCTCGAGGTGACTGATACGTCTCCACCGTATCTATAATTTTTGATTGCTCCATGCTACTTTATCTATTGTTTTGGACTATAATGGGCGTTATTTTCCACTTTTATATTATTTTTGGGACTAACCTATTAACCGGAGGCCCGGCCCAGAATTACTGTTTTTTGCCTATTTTAGTATTTTGAAGAAACAGAATATCAAACAGAGTCCAAACGGAATGAAACCTTCGGGAACGTGATCTTCTCACCGAACGTGATCCATGAGACTTGGACCCTACTCCAAGAAGCACCAGAGGCGGTCACGAGGGTGGAGGGCGCCCCCTGGGCGCGCCCCCCTACCTCGTGGGCCCCCTAACGCTCCACCGACGTACTCCTTCCTCCTATATATACCTACGTTCCCCCAATAGACCAGAGGGGGAGCCAAAAACCTAATTCCACTGCTGCAACCTTCTGTATCCACGAGATCCCATCTTGGGGCCTGTTCCGAAGCTCCGCCGGAGGGGGCATCCACCATGGAGGGCTTCTACATCAACACCATAGCCCCTCCGATGAAGTGTGAGTGGTTTACTTCAGACCTTCGGGTCCATAGCTAGTAGCTAGATGGCTTCTTCTCTCTTTTTGGATCTTAATACAATGTTCTCCCCCTCTCTCGTGGAGATCTATTCGATGTAATCTTCTTTTTGCGGTGTGTTTGTTGAGACCGATGAATTGTGGGTTTATGATCCAGCTTATCTATGAATAATATTTGAATCTTCTCTGAATTCTTTTATGTATGATTGAGTTATCTTTGCAAGTCTCTTTGAATTATCCGTTTGGTTTGGCCAACTAGATTGGTAGTTCTTGCAATGGGAGAAGTGCTTAGCTTTGGGTTCAATCTTGCGGTGTCCTTACCCAATGACAGAAGGGGCAGCAAGGCACGTATTGTATTGTTGCCATCGAGGATAACGAGATGGGGTATTTATCATATTGCATGAATTTATTCCTCCACATTATGTCATCTTGCTTAAGGCATTACTCTGTTTTTAACTTAATACTCTAGATGCATGCTGGCTAGCGGTCGATGAGTGGAGTAATAGTAGTAGATGCAGAATCGTTTCGATCTACTTATCTCGGACGTGATGCCTATATATATGATCATACCTAGATAACCTCATAACTATGCTCAATTCTATCAATTGCTCAACAGTAATTTGTTCGCCCACCGTAGAATACTTATGCTCTTGAGAGAAGCCACTAGTGAAACCTATGGCCCCCGGGTCTATTCTCATCCTCCATCGCTTTATTTACTTGCTTTGCTTTTACTTTTTACTTTGCATCTTTATACCAAAAATACCAAAAATATTTTCTCTATCAGATCTCACTCTCGTAAGTGAACGTGAAGGGATTGACAACCCCTAATCGTGTTGGTTGCGAGTATCTATCGTTTTGTGCAGGTATGAGGGACTTGCGCGTGACCTCCTACTGGATTGATACCTTGGTTCTCAAAAAACTGAGGGAAATACTTAAGCTATTGTGCTGCATCATCCTCTCCTCTTCGGCGAAAACCAACGCAAGCTCAAGACGTAGCAGTGACAAATTTTGTTATGTACTAAGGTTGATGTTTCCCTGTACTAACAATGCAGCTGAGTATGAGGCCTTGCTCCTTGGTCTTCGGATGGCTAAGGAGATGAGATTAAGTTGGGTAAGGTGCTTTGGTGATTCAGACTTGGTGGTTCAACATGTATCAGGCAAGTGGGATTCCAAGGATCCTCTTATGGCGGCTTATCGCCGTGAGGTTGATGCCATTGCTGGATACTTCAAGGGTTACCAAGTGGAACACATTGATCGTAGAAAGAATGAGGCGACTGATGCTTTAAGACGGTTGGGGTCTCATCATAAGCCGGTGCCACCTAATACCTTCTTGGATATTCTGCTGAACCCTTCTGTCAAGTTGCCTATAGAGGAAGACTTGGTTGTCCCTGATCCGGAAGCGCAATTAGTGGCGGCTCTTCACGTCATCCCAGATTGGACAGTGCCATATTTGGCTTACATGACCCGGGGCGAGTTGCCTGAAGATGAAACTTTGGCCAAGAAGATAACCCGGAAGTCTAAGTCAATGACAATTGCCAATGGTGAGTTGCATCACCGCAGTGTCACTGGGGCGTTTCAGCGTTGTGTTTCTCCTGCGGAAGGTCAAGAAATTCTTCGTGAGATTCATGAAGGTGATTGCGGCCATCATGCCGGTTCAAAGTCCCTTGTGGCCAAGGCTTTTCGTCATCGGTCACTGATGCAGAGGATCTGGTTAGTAAATGTGATGGTTGTCAGTTCTCAAGACGTGCTCACGTGCCGGCTCAAGAGTTGAGGATGATTCCAATTACTTGGCCGTTTGCAGTCTGGGGGCTCGACATGGTCGGGCCTTTCAAAAGATCCAAAGATAAAAAGACCCACCTCTTGGTTGCGGTTGACAAATTCACAAAGTGGGTTGAGGCAGAGCCAGTTAGTAAGTGTGATGCAGCCACGATGGTTCAATTCATGAAAAAGGTGATCTTTTGTTTTGGCTTTCCACACAGCATTATAACTGACAACGACACTAATCTGTGCAAAGGTGCCATGGAGGAGTTTTGTCAACATGAGCATATCTGGCTTGATATTTCATCTGTAGCTCACCCCCAATCCAATGGTCAAGATGAAAGAGTCAATCAGGAGATCTTGAAAGGCATCAAGCCCCGGCTTTTGGTTCCTTTGCAACGAACACCGGGTTGTTGGGTCGAGGAGTTACCTTTTGTGATATGGAGCATCAATACTAGCCCCAACAGGTCTACGGGTTACACGCCTTTCTTCATGGTCCACGGAGCAGAGGCGGTTTTACTTAGTGACATCCGTCATGACTCGCCCCGTGTGGCTGCTTATGTTGAAGTTGATAACGAACAAGCTCATCAGGATGCACTTGACCTATTAGATGAAAAGCGTGACTTGGCAGCAGCCCGCTTGGTGATTTACCAATAGGACCTACGCCGCTATCACAGCCGCCGGGTTAAGCCCAGAACCTTTCAAGAAGGTGATTTGGTGCTCTGGCTCATCCAGGATCAGATTGATGCACACAAGTTATCCCCATCTTGGGAAGGGCCCTTTGTGGTCAGCAAGAACTTGAACAATGGGTCATACTACCTTATCGATGTTCGAGAGCACAAAGACTCATGTAAGTCAGAGGAAGAGACCCGCCGGCCGGGAATATCGCTCATCTTCGGCCTTACTACACTTGAGCCACCGGCTCTCATGATGTATATATTTTGACGGTGTATATATTATTATAAGTAATAAAGCAGGACCTTTGTCCTTTTCATCCTCAATGATCATATGTCTTCATCATCATCTTTTCAAATGACCAATTGGGGGCTGATTATATTCGAATCTAGCTTAACCCTCTTGGTCTAGCTCATGAATGTATTCGAATCTAGCCGTTCAAACTCATGGTCACTAGGAGGCTTCCTGTTCAAACATAGGTCATATTTGAACCAGAGAGAACATAGATGTCGGTACCCTTTTGATCGGCACACTGCCAAACTCACTAGGGGGCTTCTTGATTGTATTCGAATCATAGCTTAACTTCTTTTGGGTTCGACTTTGATTGTATTCGAATCAGAGTAGTTAAAAAACTCTCAAGGTCATTTGGGGGCTTCGTGTTCAAACATAGGTCGTATTCGAACCAAAGAGAACATAGTTGTCGGTACCCTCTTGATCTGCGCAACGCCAAATCCACTAGGGGCTACATGATTGTATTTGAATCCTAGCTTAACCCCTTTGGAACGGTTTACTGATCGTATTCGAATCAGAAGCCTTGATATTTTATTTCTATTGCGCTTAATTTTTGTTTGAAAGCGACCTTTGTTTTTGTCTTGAGACTTTTTTCAGATCTAAGTATAAGGGTGGTTTAAATTTAACCCGGCTTGGTTTTGGACGTTAAGTCACCTACATATGGCAATTATCATATATTTGGAAGCGTTGGTTTCTAAAGATTGGGTTATCACCCTTACTGTTCGGGTCATATAAACCGGCAGTATAAGTTCAAAAATCACAGGTATGGTATTATGGTTGTGTTTCAAAGATATATTTCACAATAGGCTTATCTGTGACTCTTTGCCCCATATTAGAGGTTATATGTAAAGATATTATGACCCGCTTTACGGTAAGCCGCCAAGGGTTTGTTCTTGTGATCTATTTCTATGTGCAAGGCGGGTCAAAGACTTTCTTAAACATAAGGAAAACATATGATAAGTATAAAAAGGGGTGAATATAAGATGGCGGCTTAACAATGTTGGGCACCAAAACATGCATGATGGCACGACAAAGCAAAGTCATTTCTACCCTGTTACATGACTCCCCGAGTCCAAATGATTAAATGGTTTCTCAGCGGGTTAGAAAGATGATCCGCCTGGTGGATCAACTTTCTGGTTGTCCTGAAGCTTCCGGGTCAGCCCTCTCCACTTCTTCTCCATGTTCCCTGTCCTGGAAGGTTGATGATGACCAGCCAATGCCATTCAAAGCTTCAAATTCAGCTTCATCATCAATTAATCTGGCAGGGTCAACCTCAGGGCGAAGGTATGCTTACGGATTGGTGGGATCAGGCTGGTCACTTTATAATGCAGCGTTGGTATTCTCTGGTTCTTCGCGTCATAACCCGGCTGATACCTGGTGAGATCTACCTCATCAGCAATCAGGGTGGTCACAGGACGTATGTCCTTCACACAAGCGGCGAAGTCCTCGTGTTCAAATGGCGTGCCATCCTCCTTAAGGCTTAGATACCCAATGGCGATGTCGGACGGGTCTAATTCTAGAAGCCAAGCTTTGGCCCGGCTTAAGGCAGCCACCGCTCCGGCTCTTGCAGACGACCGCCTTAATTCATTGAATCACTGGGGCAGCACAGAAAGCTCCCTTAGCACATCCACTAGGAGTGTGGGAACTTCATTTGACAGGGCCACTGTGGCTAAGGCACGCTGAGATCCGGTGTACAGTTGTTCCACCAGCGTATAAACCGCCTTCAGCTTTATCAGCATATCTTGGTTAAGATTTGTGCTCCTGGGGCCTGCATAGTAATATCAGGTGAGTTAATACTAATTCATATGATCACTAGAAAGATTCAAATATTCAACACTAGCAGGGCGACTTCCCAAACATTGCTGAGACCATCTGAGATACATGGCATTTTAAGCCGGATAGTTTGGCTATCACCTCTTCAAGACCCGCCTCTGCTTTCTCAGCCGGATTGATTAAAGCGATCTTCTCTTCAGCCCAGGCCTTCTTCTCCACTTCAAAGTCTTTTTTTAGTTTCTCTTGTTCAAATACACTGAATTCAAAATTGGAGTTGGATCTTTGGGTCTCAGTCTCCTGTGCTTCCAGGCGGTTCTTCAAGTTAGACACTTCTGATTGAAGTTGAGTGGTGGTGGCATGTACAAATACCGTGTCAAAATCATGACTGTTAGCATGCAATATTAAGTCCCAAGCCTTTTGCAAGCAACAACGCTTAGCACTTGGGGGCTAATGTCTACCGAAGAATTTTACCTACGTGGCGGTTCATGAGAGTGCTCCTCCTTGGCTGAACACTTAGCCAACACAGTTGGTCTCCCCGGCTCAGCAAAGCCGGTCCTGGTAATCTCAACATCAGCACTTTGTGGGTCATCTGTCTTGGCCGGGCTAGAAACTTCAGGGTTTTCAGAGCCATCGGCGGCTTGCTCAGCAGGCGGGTCAGCAGTTGGCGTTGGTGTGTCATGAGCTGGTTCAGGTGGCGGCTCATGAGTAGAGGCCTCAGGCGCGGCCATCCCAAGTTCCGGCTCTTTGAAGATCGCTCTTCGGTCGGCTTGTTCTTCTTCACCTTTTTGCTGGGCTTTGCTTTTCCGCTGCATAAGACCAAAAGGTCAGTACAAACATAATGAATTAAAATGAATACAGGATAAGCAAGTCATCATTACCCTGGAGCAGTCTTGAAAGCCGGCAAGTTGGACTGCATTGAGTCGCCAAAGGAAGGTGAAGTTTCCTGATAATTCGAGTTAGAAGAGTTGAGTGGTTGACGAGTGAGACCCGCCAAAGGATAAAAGGGATTTAAATCGGAGGTGACCTCGTTCCGGTGCTTCCTTGGTGTATTCGGTAAGCCGGGGGAGAGCTCTGCATCCTTGCTGGTTTGGGTCTGCCTCCGTCTCTCATGAATCTGTCGCTTCAAAAGAAATTGAGGATCTTGATAAGCTAAGGGATGTGAAAATCTTACTTTCCGGGTTACTCTTCGGATTTTCTGTCTTGGCAAAGGCTCGGAGTCGGAGGAAATGATAGTTACCTCTTCATCATTTCCATGACTTGTTCCTGTGTCCTCCTGATGATAATCAGTGTCAATAAGGTGGTTAAAAAAGGAGCCAAGAGAGTCAAGGGCTACCTCCGACTCAGAAGTATCTTCTAGTCGAAGCAAGTCAGAGGTGCAGGCCTTCTTTCCCTTCTTCTTGGCGGCTTCTTTCCTGGAGGCTCTCTTGGCCTTCCTGGCTCTCTTCGCGGCCTCATGATCATATTTTGCCTTCCAAAATTTATCATCACCCTGTGAAAATCAGCAAAGGTTTGAGTACAGGCAAAACATCAAGGTTGAAGGTAAATTACCCAGGTTGGCTACTTACCGCTGGAGCCGGGTTAGCTTCGCAGAAAGGGCTTAAGCCCCCACCTTACCGCAATCTGCTAGGCTTTCATTCAGGAGTGACTTTGTCATGTCATCAATGATGTGGTCAGGTAAATCGTCAGAACTGTGCCGTAGGGGGTCATTCTTCTTGCCCGTGTAGGTACACATCAAACTAGGATGGCAGCTTAATGGAATGATCCGCTAGGCAAGCCAAACCTAGACTAAGTCGATACCATTTAGCCCATTCCCCAAAAGATCCTTGACTTTAGCCATGGTGGGGGCGAGCGTGTGGCGTTCGGCGGCTGTTATCTTATCAGGAAGTGGATGGTTGGAGTCAGGACGCAGAGCACAAAAGCCGGGCAGAGGGTTCTCATCAGCCGGAGAAGTGTCTTGGCAATAGAACCATGTATGGTTCCAATCTTTGGGGTGACTTGGTGGATTGGCATAAGGAAAAATAACATCTCTCCATCATTGGATTGAGACCCCGCCAAGCTCCAAGCTAGGTCCATTGGCACATTCATTCTGGCAGTTCAAATAAAATAACTCTCTGAAGAGTAATAAGCTGGGCTATTCTCCAAGATATACCTCACTGAACACTTGAAAATTGCAAATGTTAGACACGGAATTGGGTCCGATGTCTTGAGGACGGAGATCAAAGAAGTGCAAGACGTCTCCGAATAATTTGAGCCGGGTGGTGAAAAACCCCGGTTCATATGGTCAGTGAAGACGATGACCTCCCCTTCTTTGGGCTGAGGCTTTTCCTCCACCGGGTCAGGAGCACGGTATGACATAACTTCCTTTTTCGACAGACAGCCGGTCTTCACAAAGTCATCAAGCGTACTGTCTGTGATGATGGATTTGACCCAGTTGCATGAAGTGGGTTGTTTGGGAGGAATTGTGATGGAAGCCTAAGAAAGATTAAAATTTCCGGTTCAAATTTAAGCCGAAGAGAAACATGCATTATAGTGCATATTCGAGATGGCGACTTATAAAGGGGCCTAATGATATATGGATAATTATGTCAAGTTATTTAAGCCGCCATGAGCGCCATGGGCAGTCAAGTTATCTAAACCACTATGAGTGGTCAAGGTTATTAATTGAGCATTGCAATTTTAAAGCCGGTGATAAGAGTCGCCATGACTAGGTGGATCTGACAAAATACAGGTTTTGCCTAAGTGTTACACAAACAAGTTTCACAGGTTGCAGTTATTATTTTGGATCAATGGCTGTTCAAAAAAAGAAAATATTCTAGACCTAAAAAACTAGTACAGATGACTTTTCGTGAGTTCTAATGAGGCCTCTTTACAGGAAAAAGGGATCTACTAGTATCAAAAATGGACGCAGAACTACTACCGCACGAGTTCTATATTACTTTTGGATCAGAAGAGGCTGCGGTGGAGGAACTACGAAGAAACTGTGATGATCCATGAAGAACACAGAGGAACTTGAAAACCCTAATACGGATCTGAGGTGCGGGAAGATGAAGACTTACAACTGTAGATCTACTACGGAGGGTTGATATGTCTCCAATGTATCTATAATTTTTTATTCTTCCATGCTATTATATTACCCGTTTTGGATGTTTATGGGCTTTACTTAACACTTTTATATCATTTTTGGGACTAACCTACTAACCGGAGGCCCAACCCGAATTGTTGTTTTTTTGCCTATTTCAATGTTTCAAAGAAAAGGAATATCAAACGGAGTCCAAACGGAATGAAACCTTCGGGAGAGTTATTTTTGGAACGGAACCAATCGAGGAGACTTGGAGTGGAAGTTAGGGAAGCTTCGAGGTGGCCACAAGGCAGGGAGGCACGCCCTACCCCCTTGGGCGCGCCCCTACCCTCATGGGCCCCTCATGGCTCCCCTAACTGACTTCTTTTGCCTATATATGTCCATATACCCTAAAAACATCGAGGAGCACAATAGATCGGGACTTCCACCGCCGCAAGCCTCTGTAGCCACCAAAAACCTCCTGAGAGCCCGTTTCGGCACCCCGCCGGAGGGGGAATCCATCACCGGTGGCCATCTTCATCATCTCGGCGCTCTCCATGACGAGGAGGGAGTAGTTCATCCTTGGGACTGAGGGTATGTACCAGTAGCTATGTGTTTGATCTCTCTCTCTAATGTTCTTGAGGTGATACGATCTTGATGTATTGTGAACTTTGCTATTATAGTTGGATCTTATGATGTTTCTCCCCCTCTACTCTCTTGTGATGAATTGAGTTTTTCCCTTGAAGTTGTCTTGTCGGATTGAGTATTTAAGGTTTTGAGAACACTTGATGTATGTCTTGCCGTGCTTATCTATGGTGACAATGGGATATTCACGTGATCTACTTGATGTATGTTTTGGTGATCAACTTGCAGGTTCAATGAACTTTTGCATAGGGGTTGGCACACGTTTTCGTCTTGACTCTCCGGTAGAAACTTTGGGGCACTCTTTGAAGTACTTTGTGTTGGTTGAATAGATGAATCTGAGATCGTGTGATGCATATCGTATAATCATGCCACCAGATACTTGAGGTGACATTGGAGTATCTAGGTGACATTAGGGTTTTGGTTGATTTGTGTCTTAAGGTGTTATTCTAGTACGAACTCTATGATAGATCGAACGGAAAGAATATCTTCGTGTTATTTTACTACGGACTCTTGAATAGATCGATCAGAAAGGATAACTTTGAGGTGGTTTCGTACCCTACCATAATCTCTTCGTTTGTTCTCCGGTATTAGTGACTTTGGAGTGACTCTTTGTTGCATGTTGAGGGATAGTTATATGATCCAATTATGTTATTATTGTTGAGAGAACTTGCACTAGTGAAAGTATGAACTGTAGGCCTTGTTTCCTAGCATTGCAATACCGTTTACGCTCACTTTTATCATTAGTAACCTTGCTGTTTTTATATTTTCAGATTACAAAAACCTATATCTACCATCCATATTGCACTTGTATCACCATCTCTTCGCCGAACTAGTGCACCTATACAATTTAGCATTGTATTGGGTGTGTTGGGCACACAAGAGACTCTTTGTTATTTGGTTGCGGGGTTGTTTGAGAGAGACCATCTTCATACTACGCCTCCCACGGATTGATAAACCTTAGGTTATCCACTTGAGGGAAAATTGCTACTGTCCTACAAACCTCTGCACTTGGAGGGCCAACAATGTCTACAAGGAGAAGGTTGCGTAGTAGACATCAAGCTCTTTTCTGGTGCCGTTTCCGGGGAGGTGAGTGCTTCAAGGTATATCTTTAGATCTTGCAATCGAATCTTTTTGTTTCTTGTTTTATCACTAGTTTAGTCTATAAAAGAAAACTGCAAAAAATGGAATTGAGTTTGCCTCATAGGCTTCATCTTTTTAATATCTTTCGTAAGTATGATGTGAAGGAAAATTGTGCTCAAGTGCTAGAAGAAGAAGTCTATAAAATGTTTGGTACTAAATCTTTGAATGACGAGCATGATTGCAATGTTGTTAGTATGAACTCTTTGGATATCCATAGTATTAATGATGTTTGCACTAGTTATGATGAAAATGTCTCTTATAAGCATGCCAACTTTTGTGTCGTTCATAGAGTTTGCAAGTACACACCAAATAGGGAATATAGATTTTGCAAGAGGCATAAGTATTTAAAAACTAAATGGTTGCAAGAAAGGCTAGATGTTTGTGCTGAAAATTTAAAATTTCTTTGCCGTACTTGTGAACTTTGCAACGAACATGGTCATTTACATCTCCGATGCAAATTGTTTCATGATTGAATCGTGCCCAAAAATTGTGATGATTTGATTTCCCTTGCACATCATAATGAACTTAGTTTGCTTTTGGGTTATGAAGAAATGAAACGTTTAATTAAGCATATTCTAGAGTATGACCTTAAGCAATTCCTTGATATTGATCTAGAAGATATTTTTATGTATTGTGCGATGAATTGCATTGAAAATCCTTATATTGCCAATTACATAAAGAAAAGAAAGCAAATAGAAGATGATTAGAATACTAATGAAAGGGAAGAGACTTCCCAATATCCTCCTATTATTTCTTATGATGAATCAGGTAACGAGGAGGAGCTTTCTATTCAACCAATCTCATTAATAAGGAGCTCAAAAAAGATGGTTAAACCCACACACGATGTGAAGAAGAAGAAGAAGAAAAGACGGAGGAGCAAAGGTAGAAAGTTATCCCTCCCAAATGATGTTGCTCCTACTACTCATTGTGATGATGATAATTGTTGTACTATTGTTCCCATAAGTTGTTTGCTCACAAAATCCCTATGCATAGGAAGTGGGTTAGGCTTAAATGTGCTAGTCATATGCTTCATGATGCTCCCGTTATGTTTCAATTCTTATCTTTTATGTGAGCATCATTATCATCATCATGCCTAACTAGAAAGGCATTAAAGAAAAGCGCTTGTTAAGAGACAACCAATATTTACCCTTACTGTTTTTTGTGTGTCCACATGACTATTCTACTGTATTAATCATGTTTTATAGCTTTTGTTTCAATAAAGTGCCAAGGAAGACCTTTAGGATAGCTTATGGTGATAGTTGTGTTGATCCTGCTGAAAATCAGAAACTTTTGCACCCAGTAAATTAGTTTTGATAATTCCGAGAAACGTGCATTTGATATTATTCTTTTTTCTATGGATTGGTAAAAAAAATCATGTTTTCCTAATTTTCTAAGATTTTTGGAGTTCCATAAGTATTCGAATGATACAGATTACTACAGACTGTTCTGTTTTTGACAGATTCTGTTTTCTATGTGTTGTTTGCTTATTTCTGATGAATCTATGAGTAGTATAGGAGGGTATGAGCCATAGAGAAGTTGGAATACAGTAGATATTACACCAATATGAATTTAGAATGAGTTTACAACAGTACCTAAGTGGTGATTTATTTTCTTATACTAACGGAGCTTACGAGTTCTCTGTTGAGTTTTGTGTTGTGAAGTTTTCAAGTTTTGGGTAAAGATTCGATGGACTATGGAATAAGGAGTGGCAAGAGCCTAAGCTTGGGGATTCCCAAGGAACCCCAAGGTAATATTCAAGGACAACCAAGAGCCTAAGCTTGGGGATCCCCCGGAAGGCATCCCCTCTTTCGTCTTTGTCTATCGTAACTTTACTTGGAGCTATATTTTTATTCGCCAGATGATATGTGTTTTGCCTTGAGCATCTTGTATGATATGAGTATTTGCTTTTTAGTTTACCACAATCATCCTTGCTGTACACACCTTTTGGGAGAAACCCATATGATTTTGAATTTATTATAATACTATATGTGCTTCACTTATATCTTTTGAGCTAGATAATTTTTCTCTAGTACTTCACTTATATCTTTTAGAGCACGGCGGTGGTTTAATTTTGTAGAAATTGTTGATATCTCATGCTCCACTTATATTATTTTTAGAGTCTTTTAGAACAGCATGGTATTTGCTATGGTTATAAAATAGGTCCTAGAATGATGGGCATCCAAGTTGGGTATAATAAAAACTATCATAGAAAGTGAATTGGATGCTATGATCAATTTGATGCTTTATAATTGTTTTGAGATATAGAGGTGGTGATATTAGAGTCATGCTAGTTGGGTAATTGTGAATTCAAAGAATACTTGTGTTGAGGTTGGCAAGTCCCGTAGCATGCACGTATGGTAACCGTTGTGTAACAAATTTGAAACATGAGGTGTTCTTAGATTGTCATCCTTATGAGTGGCGGTCGGGGAATAGCGATGGTCTTTTCCTACCAATCTACCCCCCTAGGAGCATGTGCGTAGTGCTTGGTTTTTGATGACTTGTAGATTTTTGCAATAACTATATGAGTTCGTTATGACTAATGTGAGTCCATGGATTATACGCACTCTTACCCTTCCATCATTTCTAGCCTCTTCGGTACCGTGCATTGCCCTTTCTCACCTTGAGAGTTGGTGAAAACTTCGTCGGTGCATCCAAACCCCGTGATATGATACGCTCTATCACACATAAACCTCCTTATATCTTCCTCAAAACAGCCACCATACCTACCTATTATGGCATTTCCATAGCCATTCCGAGATATATTGCCATGCAACTTTCCACCGTTCCGTTCGTCATGACACACATCATCATTGTCATATTGCCTTGCATGATCATGTAGTTGACATCGTATTTGTGGCAAAGCCACCTTCATAATTTTCATACATGTCACTCTTGATTCATTGCCCATCCCAGTACACCGTCGGAGGCATTCATATAGAGTCATATCTTGTTCTAGTTTTGAGTTGTAATTCATGAGTTGTAAATAAATAGAAGTGTGATGATCATCATTATTAGAGCATTGTCCCTTATATAAAAAAAGAAAGGCCAAAAAGAAAAAAATAAAGGCCAAAGAAAAAAAAGGCCAAATAAAAAAACAAAGGCCCAAAAAAAAGAAAAAAAAAAGAGAAAAAAGGGAAAATGAAAAAAGGGGACAAAGTTACTATCTTTTTCCACACTTGTGCTTCAAAGTAGCACCATGTTCTTCATATGGAGAGTCTTATTTGTTGTCACTTTCATATACTAGCGGGAATTTTTCATTATAGAACTTGGCTTGTATATTCCAACGATGGGCTTCCTCAAAATGCCCAAGGTCTTCGTGAGCAAGCAAGTTGGATGCACACCCACTAGTTTCTTTTGTTGAGCTTTCATACATTTATAGCTCTAGTGATCCATTGCATGGCAATGGCTACTCCTCATGTTGACATCAATTGATGGGCATCACCGTAGCCCGTTGATTAGCCTCGTTAACATGAGACTTTCTTCTTTTTTGTCTTCTCCACACAACCTCCATCATCATATTCTATTCCACCCATAGTGCTATATCCATGGCTCACGTTCATGTATTGCGTGAAAGTTGAAAAAAGTTTGAGATTACTTAAGTATGGAACAATTGCTTGGCTTGTCATGGGGGGTGTGCAAGATGAGAGCATTCTTGTGTGACGAAAATGGAGCATGGCCAAACTATATGATTTTGTAGGGATGAACTTTCTTTAGCCATACTATTTTGAGAAGACATGATTACTTTGTTAGTATGCTTGAAGTATTACTATTTCTTATGTCAATATGAACTTTTATTTTGAATCAGTTGGATCTGAACATTCATGCCACAATAAAGAAAATTACATTAAGAATTATGCTAGGTAGCATTCCACATCAAAAATTCTGTTTTTATCATTTACCCACTCGAGAACGAGCAGGAATTAAGCTTGGGGATGCTAGATACGTCTACAACGTATCTACAATTTTTTATTGTTCCATGTTATCATATTACCCGTTTTGGATGTTGATGGGCTTTACTTTACACTTTTATATCATTTTTGGGACTAACCTACTAACCAGAGGCCCAGCCCGAATTGCTGTTTTTTGCCTATTTCAGTGTTTCGAAGAAAAGGAATATCAAACGGAGTCCAAAAAGAATGAAAACTTCGGGATAGTTATTTTTGGAACGGAAGCAATCCAGGAGACTTGGAGTGGAAGTCAGGGAAGCTTCAAGGTGGCCACGAGGCAGAGAGGCGCGCCCTACCCCCTTGGGCGCGCCCCCTACCCTCGTTGGCCCCTCGTGGCTCCCCTGACCGACTTCTTTCGCCTATATATGTCCATATACCCTAAAAACATTGAGGAGCACAATAGATCGGGAGTTCCGCTGCCGCAAGTCTCTGTAGCCACCAAAAAACTCTCGGGCGCCCGTTTCGGGACCCTGCCGGAGGGGGAATCCATCACCGGTGGCCATCTTCATCATCCCGGCGCTCTCCACGATGAGGAGGGAGTAGTTCAGCCTCGGGGCTGAGGGTATGTACCAGTAGCTATGTGTTTGATCTCTCTCTCTCTCTTGTGTTCTTGAGGTGATACGCTCTTGATGTATCGTGAGCTTTGCTATTATAGTTGGATCTTATGATGTTTCTCCCCCTCCACTCTCATGTGATGAATTGAGTCTTTAAGGTTTTAAGGACACTTGATGTATGTCTTGCCGTGCTTATTTGTGTTGACAATGGGATATTCACGTGATCTCCTTGATGTATGTTTTGGTGATCAACTTGCAGGTTCAATGAACTTATGCATAGGGGTTGGCACACGTTTTCGTCTTGACTCTCCGGTAGAAACTTTGGGGCACTCTTTGAAGTACTTTGTGTTGGTTGAATAGATGAATCTGAGATTGTGTGATGCATATCGTATAATCATACCCACAGATACTTGAGGTGACATTGGAGTATCTAGGTGACATTAGGGTTTTGGTTGATTTGTGTCTTAAGGTGTTATTCTAGTACGGACTCTATGATAGATCGAATGGAAAGAATAGCTTCGTGTTATTTTACTACGGACTCTTGAATAGATCGATCAGAAAGGATAACTTTGAGGTGGTTTTGTACCCTACCATAATCTCTTCGTTTGTTCTCCGCTATTAGTGACTTTGGAGTGACTCTTTGTTACATATTGAGGGATAGTTATATGATCCAATTATGTTATTATTGTTGAGAGAACTTGCACTAGTGAAAGTATGAACCCTAGGGCTTGTTTCCTAGCATTGCAATACCATTTATGCTCACTTTTATAATTATTTACCTTGCTGTTTTTATATTTTCAGATTACAAAAACCTATATCTACCATCCATATTGCACTTGTATCACCATCTCTTCGCCGAACTAGTGCACCTTTTCAATTTACCATTGTATTGGGTGTGTTGGGGACACAAGAGACTCTTTGTTATTTGGTTGCAGGGTTGTTTGAGAGAGACCATCTTCATCCTACGCCTCCCATGGATTGATAAACCTTAGGTCATCCACTTGAGGGAAATTTGCTACTGTCCTATAAACCTCTGCACTTGGAGGCCCAACAACGTCTACAAGGAGAAGGTTGCGTAGTAGACATCAAGGGTCGCCGTCGTTCTCTGGATCGACTCTGGTTGATGCAGCGGCCGAGGTTGATGAAGACAAGGTGCTTCGCGGCGGCGGCGGAGCTCGAGCGGCAGTAGGGTTGCGAGAGGAAGAAGATGAGGAAAGGGGAGAATGAGGAAAGACCTGGTCGTGTCTATTTATAAGGGAAGACTGATAAGTGGGTGCGAAAAACGAGGAGGACGAAAACATGGTTATCCAGCTACAAGGATGCCTCGATTCTCGGTATGGTGTAGCGACCAGACCCCAAACTGTCTGATCTCTGTGCATCAGTGTCATCCCTAGATCAGTAATGCTAACACGACAGTACTTGAAGGATTTATAACAGAGTAGCAATCACACACTTATTACATCGAATGTCTCAAAAGAGAAATTACTACAATAAATATGGCTTAAGGCCATCTAATAATGATAACAACGGAAGGCTTGGAAGATAAGTGCGTCCATCAACTCCAACGGCATCACTAAGTATAAGACCACGACCTAAGGCACCTTACTCGTCGTCTGAAAAGTCTGCAACATGAACATTGTAGCCCGAAAACGGGTCAGCACATGGAATATGCTGGCAATGTAACACATAGAGAGTAATGAACAGAATAATGCTATCACTACATGCATATATGGCTGGTGGAAAGCTCTATGGTTACAATTTTGCATAAAGCCAATTTTTCCCTACTGCAAAGGAATAAATTTTATTTAATTATCATGGTGGTTGTTAAACATTGAGAAGGTTCACCCAACTCAATCCCAATTACGCATTATCATTAAACCCAACAAATTAAATTAAAGTAACATGATGAGATTCACATGATAATCCAAGTACTAGATACTCAAAACGTCCATAACCGGGGACACGGCTAACCATGATTAGTTTATACACTCTGCAGAGGTTTGTGCACTTTTCCCCACAAGATTCGATCTCCTCCGTTGGAATTCTCGCACAACATGGTGTTTGAGAAATGGATGACCGAGACATAGTCTTTCAGAAGCGTTTGCACCTTACGATTGGGTAGACAGTTACACCTACTTTCCCCTACATCTGCTAGTCTACCACTGTAAGAGTTCACATGACTTAATCAACTATGCTAGAGCCCGTAGTAGCTTGCGGCTGCACACGGAAGTTTCTAGCATGAATAGTCTCATGATCCATTTGAGCCTGGGTGGCGATCCATAAAAAATCAGGCAATCACTGGGTTCCCCAGGTGCCTCAATCCACCCATATGTGTATTAAAGTTGCCACCTTAAATAAACCATTAAATAACAATCTCACATATGTCATGGATTCACTCACCCAATCCACGTCTACTAGCATAGCATAGCAATATGAGCAAACGTAGAAGTAACTCCCAAAGGTTTGATAATAAAATAGGTAATAGGTACTACCTCATCTACTTCCCAAAACCCACATATTAAATAGATCCTAATCATGCAATTGTTTAAGGATTGATCTGATGCAATAAAACTGGGTAGTAAAGAGGTATGATCAAAGTGTTACTTGCCTTGCTGATGATCCGTGAAACCTAGAGATTCGAATTAGCAAGCGGCGCACTCCGGGTACTCTATCGCAAACAAACAAGCATACAATAAGCACTCATCTAATGCATAGGTAAAACTCAAATAGAAATCTAACCAGAAAGTTGAACTTAAGAACTCCGGTTTGCAAAAAGAATCAAATCCAATGAAGCAACAAAAGTCAAACGGTAAAAGAAACAGGCTTCGTTTACTAATCTGAAACTAAGTCAAATTTTACAGTAGCAAAAACTTGTTTGATCTGGTTAAACGGAAAGAGGGTTTCGAGACGAAACTCTAGGCGCTTGAATCGCCTGATTCCGATAAACGAGCGAAAAGTTATACTAAAACGAAAATCAGATCAGAAATCATGATCTGGAATAATCGCGGAAAATCCGAGAAAAAGAAAAACGGACGAACGGGCTAACGAACGAACGTTCGCTGCCAGCGGCTAAACGACGAAAACCTTTCGTTAAAACGAACGTACGGACGAACGTCCGCAAAGTAGACTAAATCGAAAATAAATAAACCAAACCGAATCTAAATAAAAAAACGGGGTTCTAAAAAACCGGTGGTTAACCGTAAAAAAAAGGCGGCGGCTCCGGCGACGCGGGGGCTGCGGCGGCGGGGTCGGGCGGCGGGAGCGAAGTCGGGCGGCGGCGGCGGCGACTGGCGGCGGAGGCGGCAGATCGGGCGGGGCGGCTTGAGTTTTTGGGCGGCTCGGGCCTCGCCTCTTAAAGGGCCGGCCGGGCTGGAGTCCTAGCCGGACACGGCCCGGTTAGATCGGTAACTTTTTTTTAAAAATAATTACGCGTAGAAAATCAAATAAAAGAAATACTAAATGGACTCCAAAAATCTGGATATAAATTTTCCCCGTCCTCTAAAATAAAGCCGGACAAGATGAACATTTATTTGGGGCCTAAATGCAAATTTGAAAAATGTGCATTTTTCCTAAATTCAAATAAAATAGCGAAAAAGTCTGAAATAAAATCTTATTTGATTTTAATATTAAATCCTCAATATTTCTTTTATTTTGGGAAAGTCATTTTATTCCCTCTCTCTTATATTTATAATTGAAATAATTGAAGATAAAATAATAAAAATCAAATGATCCTATTTTCAAAATTTGAGAAAACCCAAATATGAAAATAACGAAATCCCCAACTCTCTCCGTGGGTCCTTGAGTTGTGTAGAATTTCTAGGATCAAGCCAAAATGCAATAAAATATGATATGCAATGATGATCTAATGTATAACATTCCAAATTGAAAATTTGGGATCTTACAAACCTACCCCCCTTAAGATGAATCTCGCCCTCGAGATTCGGGTTGGCTAGCAAATAGGTGAGGGTGGTCCTTCAGCAGATCTTCCTCTCACTCTCATGTGGCTTCATCTTCGGTATGGTGGCTCCACTGAACTTTACAAAACTTGATAACCTTGCTGTGTGTGACTCGGCTGGCAAACTCGAGAATTTTGACTGGTTTCTCCTGATAGGTCAAATCACTGTCCAACTGAATCGCTTCTAGTGGCACTGTATCCCTCAGTGGTATGTCAGCCATCTCTGCATGGCACTTTTTCAACTGGGAAACGTGGAACACGTCATGAACTCCTGACAATCCTTCGAGCAATTCCAACTTGTAAGCAACTTCTCCCATACGCTCCAAAACTTTGTATGGTCCCACAAAATGTGGAGCTAACTTTCCCTTAACTCCAAAGCGCTTAACTCCTCGAAATGGAGATACTCGAAGATAAACTCTATCTCCAACTTTGTAAACTGTCTCCTTGTGTTTAGAATCTGCATAGCTCTTTTGCCTGGACTGGGCTACCTTGAGCCTATCGCGAATCAACTTCACCTTCCGTTTAGACTCCTTAATCAAATATGTTCCAAACAACTGGCAGTCTCCAACTTCATGCCACAACAATGGTGTCCTGCACCTCCTTCCATACAGAGCTTTGAAAGGGGCCATCTTCAAACTGGATTGATAACTGTTGTTGTAAGAAAACTCCGCATACGGCAAATTGTCGTCCCAACTAGATCCATAATCTAGCGCACAAGCTCTCAGCATGTCCTCCAGAATCTGATTGACTCTCTCGGTTTGTCCATCTGTCTGTGGATGAAAGGCTGTACTGAACTCTAGCCTAGTACCCAAAGTTTCGTGCAACTGATTCCAGAACTTTGAGGTAAACTGGGTTCCTCTATCTGATACAATGCTCCTCGGAACTCCATGCAGACATACAATCCTGGTCATGTATATCTTTGCCAACTTAGCACTGGTGTAAGTGGTCTTCACTAGGATAAAATCAGCTACCTTCATCAAACGATCGACTACAACCCATATTGATTCATAGCATGTACGAGTCCTGGGCAATCCTGTGATAAAATCCATGCCTAGCTTATCCCACTTCCATTCGGGTATCGGCAATGGTTGTAGCAATCCTGCTGGCTTCTGATGCTCTGCCTTTACTCTCTGACATACATCACAAACGGCTACATACTACGCAATATCCTTCTTCATTCCGGTCCACCAGAAAGTGTCCTTCAAATCCAGATACATCTTGGTGTTTCCTGGGTGAATCGAGTACGGTGAATCATGGCCTCTTGTAGAATCAACTTCCTGGTCTCCGGGTCTTTAGGCACATAAACGCGATCCTCAAACCATAAGGTATCGTGCTCATCCTCACAAAAACCTTTAGCTTTTCCTTTGCTCATCCTCTCCTTTATCTCAGCAATCTCCTTGTCAGTCTTCTGAGCTTCTCTGATCTTATCCATCAAAGTAGACTGAATCTCCAACGTTGCAACATAGCCTCTCGGAACTATCTCCATACATAGCTCGCGAAGATCCTCGGCTAACTCATATGGTAACTCTCCTGTCAAGAGTGTGTTGACATGGCTCTTGCGGATCAATACGTCGGCTACTACATTAGCCTTCCCGGGGTGATAATGCAATCTCATATCATAATCCTTGATGAGCTCCAACCATCTCCTTTGCCTGAGATTCAACTCCTTTTGCGTGAAGATGTACTTCAAACTCTTGTGATCCGTGTACACCTCACAATGGTTTCTGATGAGAAAGTGTCTCCCTGTCTTCAATGCATGCACTACGGCTGCTAACTCCAAATCATGTGTAGCATAATTCAACTCATGGGGCTTAAGCTGTCGTGAGGCATACGAAACAACTCTTCCCTCCTTCATAAGCACTGCTCCAAGTCTTCGACGTGAAGCGTCGCAATACACCTCATAATCCTTGCATTGATCTGGCAAAATCAACACTGGTGATGTAACCAAACGTTTCTTCAACTCCTGAAAACTGGCCTCACATTCCTCAGTCCATTTGAACTTGGTGTCCTTCTTCAACAAATCCGTCATGGGCTTCGCAATTTTCGAGAAATTTTCAATGAACCTCCGGTAGTATCCTGCAAGTCCAAGAAAACTCCGAATCTCTCCAACTATCGTTGGGGCTTCCCAATTTGTCACAGTGACAACTTTGGTGGGGTCTACTACTATTCCTTCTTCGGATATAACATGTCCGAGGAATCCAACTTCCTTCAACCAAAATTCACACTTGCTGAACTTGGCATATAACTGATGTTCTCTGAGCTTCCCGAGTACCAAACGCAAATGCTCCTTATGCTCCTCTTCATTCTTTGAGTAGACCAAAATATCATCAATGAACACCACAGCAAACTTATCCAGAAACTCCATAAACACCTTGTTCATCATGTTCATGAAATAGGCAAGTGCGTTAGTCAGACCAAATGACATAACGGTATACTCATACAGCCCGTACCTGGTGGTAAAAGCCGTCTTAGGTATATCCTGCTCTCGAATCTTCAACTGGTGGTATCTTGATCGCAGATCGATCTTGGAAAATACCTTAGCTCCTTGCAACTAGTCAAACAAATCATTGATCATCGGCAGTGGGTACTTGTTCGTGATAGTCACTTCATTCAATCCCCGATAATCAACAACCATCCTCAACGATCCATCCTTCTTCTCCACTAGAAGTACTGGAGATCCCCAAGGTGACGAACTTGGGAGAATATAACCTTTATCCAGTAGTTCCTTTATCTGCTTCTTAATTTCCTCCAAATCTTGTGCGGGCATCCTGTATGGTCTCTTAGATATTGGCCCTGTGCCTGGCAAAAGCTCAACCAAAAACTCAATGTCTATCTGGTAGCATGCCTGGCAACTCTTCTGGAAATACATCGGGGAAATCTTTCACCACTGGTACTTCCTCCTGCACAACTCCTGATAAGGAATTTACTTGTGTCCTCTTCGGCTCATGCCGTGATACATACTTGATCCTTCTCCCTTCTGGGGTGGTAAGAAAAATTGACTTACTGGCGCAATCGATGTTTCCTCCATACATTGATAGCCAATCCATACCCAGAATCACATCCAAACCTTGCGATTCCAAAATGATTAAATCCGAGGGGAAAACATGCCTACCTATGCTCAATGGCACTTGAAAACATCCTTGACTGGCCATATACTCCGCTCCTAGTGAGCTTACTAACATGGGTGTTCTAAGAACCTTGGTGGGCAGTTTATAGCTATCCACAAATCCCCTTGATATGTATGAATGCGATGCACCAGTATCAAAAAGAACGATTGCAGTAAATGACTTAACCAAAAAACTTACCTATTACTGCATCTGGCTGGGCTTCAACCTCCTCCATGTTAACGTGGTTCACCTGTCCCCTGTTGAATGGGTTCGGCTTCTTCCCAGATCTTCCATTGCCATTTCCATTCTTAGCTTCAGGACATTCATTAGCGTAATGTCCAGTCTTTTGATACTTATAGCAAGTGACTTGGCTCAGATCCCTCTTGGCTGGGGTTGATGGGTTGGTACGGTTATGGCCGTTGCTTCCTCCATTCCCATTACCATTCTTGGGACCACTATGATTGTGCGAGCTCCCTCCTCCATGGGTATGCTGAAAAGGTCCTCCAGAATTTGGGGTAAAACGAGGCTTCTGTTGAGCTCCAGAATTGTATTTCCCTTGTCCATACTTCCTCTTGCGGTTGTCAATCTGTTGCTGCTTCCCTTCAATCATGACAGCTCTATCTACCAACTCCTGGTAGTTGTTGAAGGTTGCTATCATCAACTGCATGCTCAGCTCATCATTCAGTCCTTCCAGAAACTTCTCCTGCTTAGTTGCATCCGAGCAACGTCATCTGGGGCATAACTTGCTAGCTTACTAAAGTCATCCACATACTGGCCAACAGTACGTCCTCCTTGGCATAAGTTGTGAAACTCACGCTTCTTCATGGCCATAGCTCCTGCTGAAACATGGGCAGTACGGAAAGCCTGCTAAAACTGATCCCATGTGACAGTGTCGATAGGATAAGTGGCTGTGAAATTCTCCCACCATGATGATGCGGGTCCATCCAGCTGATATGCAGAAAAACGCACCTTCTCCGCATCCATGCATCCTGCAGTGGTCAACTCCCTTCCCGTCTTGCGGAGCCAATCATCTGCAACTATCGGCTCAGTGCTACTGGAGAACATCGGTGGATTCAGTCTTAAGAAACGGGTTAAGTGATCAACAGGTGGTGGTGGTGGTGGGTTGTTATTGTTGTTGTTGTTCCCCTGATTCTGATTCTGAACTAGTATCTGCATCAATGCATTCTGCTGCTGGATCAACTGAGTGAGCTCCGGTGGGAAAGCAAATCCATTGTCATGTCTCGGAGGCATCTAAGGGTTTAGAAAAGATGAGAATACAGAATAGAATGAGGTCTAGAGGGAAAACACTACCCATATGCACATGAGACAAAAAGCAAACAAATCACTTCAATCACTTCAATCAAGGGCATACAACGGTCTAGCTATCATTACAGAGGTGCTCGGGCTATACTATATACATGGGGGAATACTACTACTGTTTATGGTGGTCGACTAGAAAAATTGATCGGTCGAAGACTCCATGATATGTGCTCCATCTTCATCAACAAAGTCATCATCACTATCGTCTGGGTCCGAGTCCGTGTTGTCGATGATGATGTAGTTCTCCGGGCAAGTGCAATCATCATCTTCTTCTCCAGTCGCAGGAAATCCCATAAACACATTTAGCTTCTTCTTTAGATCTTCATTCTTCTCCACGAGTGTTGTCATTTCCTCCTCATAACCATCGCATGTAGACTTAAGTTCTTCCTCCAGCTCTGTGATCTTGGTCATAGCCTTCTTCATATCTATCATGCATGCGCACATCTAGTTCTCCTGGCGACGAATGTGTTGGTTTAACTCCTGGATGAAAGCTGCAATTGATCTATCCTTTTTAGTGCTGATCATCTCCCATTGCTCATCTCGGCGCCCACAAATCTTGTAGATAGTATCTTTGAGATCCTTGTGGTAAACTTCTCCAATGCGTCCGATTGTGATGTGGGCCACCATGCTCTTTCCTAGGCTCCAGGTTGGTGCATCAAAGGAAAACTCTATGGGCTCAGTGACTGGCATGAACGTCCTTCCTAGAACTTGAACTTGAATCATCCATCGCTCCTCTTCTGGTAAAGTGGCGATGTAGGTCCCGGTGAAGCTTGGTACTCCGATGTTCAGGTACTTAGTGACTTCCTTCAAGTGGCATCCAAAGGGTGTATCTTTATCCGGTTGCGTGAACTTGTTCCTTGCATCCACCATCCTAAATGAGTAGAAAAGATGAGGAGTCAGAAAATGAGAAGAGAGTAGTGATCTAGGGCTTTAGCTTAGTGGTCGTGTCCTACAGTCAGCGTGTGCTCTGATACCGTCTTATAGCGACCAGACCTCAAACAGTCTGATCTCTGTGCATCAGTGTCATTCCTAGATCGGTAATGCTGACACGCACAGTACTTGAAGGATTTATAACAGAGTAGCAATCACACACTTATTACATCGAATGTCTCAAAAGAGAAATTACTACAATAAATATGGCTTAAGGCCATCTAATAATGATAACAGCGGAAGGCTTGGAAGATAAGTGAGTCCATCAACTCCAACGGCATCACTGAGTATAAGACCATGACCTAAGGCACCTTACTCGTCGTCTGAAAAGTCTGCAGCATGAATGTTGCAGCCCGAAAATGGGTCAGCACATGGAATATGCTGGCAATGTAACACATAGAGAGTAATGAACAGAATAATGCTATCACTACATGCATATATGGCTGGTGGAAAGCTCTATGATTACAGTTTTGCATCAAGCCAATTTTTCCCTACTTCAAAGGAATAAATTTTATTTAACTAACATGGTGGTTGTTAAACATTGAGAAGGTTCACCCGACTCAATCCCAATTAAGCATCATCATTAAACCCAACAAATTAAATTAAAGTAACATGATGAGATTCACATGATAATCCAAGTACTAGATACTCAAAACGTCCATAACTGGGGACACGGCTAACCATGATTAGTTTATACACTCTGCAGAGGTTTGCGCACTTTTCCCCACAAGACTCAATCTCCTTCGTTGGAATTATTGCACTACATGTTGTTTGAGAAACGGATGACCGAGACATAGTCTTTCAGAAGCGTTTGCACCTTACGATTGGGTAGACAATTACACCTACTTTCCCCTACATCTGCTAGTCTACCACTGTAAGAGTTCACACGACTTAATCAACTATGCTAGAGCCCATAGTAGCTTGCGGCTGCACACGGAAGTTTCTAGCATGAATAATCTCATGATCCCTTTGAGCCTGGGTGGCGGTCCATAAAAAAACAGGCAATCACTGGGTTCCCCAGGTGCCTCAATCCACCCAGATGTGTATTAAAGTTGCCACCTTAAATAAATCATTAAATGACAATCTCACATCTGTCATGGATTCAATCACCCAATCCACGTCTACTAGCATAGCATATCAATATGAGCAGACGTAGAAGTAACTCCCAAAGGTTTGATAATAAAACAAGTAATAGGTACTACCTCATCTACTTCCCAAAACCCACATATTAAATAGATCCTAATCATGCAATTATTTGAGGATTGATCTAATGCAATAAAACTGGGTAGTAAAGAGGTATGATCAGAGTGTTACTTGCCTTGCTGATGATCCGTGAAATCTAGAGATTCGAAGTAGCAAGCGGCGCATTCCGGGTACTCTATCGCAAAGAAACAAGCATACAATAAGAACTCATCTAATGCACAGGTAAAACTCAAATAGAAATCTAACCAGAAAGTTCAACTTAAGAACTCCGGTTTGCAAAAACAATCAAATCAAACGAAGCAACAAAAGTCAAACGACGAAAGAAATAGGCTTCGTAAACTAATCTGAACCTAAGTCAAATTTTATGGTAGCAAAAGCTTGTTTGAGTAGGTTAAACAGAAAGAGGGTTTTGAGACGAAACTCTAGGCGCTTGAATCGCCTGATTCTGATAAACGAGCGAAAAGTTATACTAAAATGAAAATTGGATCAGAAATCGCGATCTGGAATAATCGCGGAAAATCCGAGAAAAAAACGGACGAACGGGCTAACGAACGAACGTTCGCTGCCAGCCGCTAAACGACGAAAACCGTTCGTTAAAACTAACGTACGGACGAACGTCCGCAAAATAGACTAAACCGAAAATAAATAAACCGAACCGAATCTAAAAAAAGGAGGGTTCTAAAAAAACCGACGGTTAACCGTAAAAAATGGCAGCGGATCCGGCGGCTACCTCGACGGCGGGACTGGCGGCGGGGGGCGCTCCGGCGGCTCCGGTGGCACGGGGGTGGCGGAGGCGGGGTCGGGCGGCTCCGGCGACGCGGGGTCGCGCGGCGGCGGCAGCGGCGACCGGCGGCGGCGGAGGCGACTGGCGGCGGCGGCGGTGGATCGAGCAGGGCGGCTAGGGTTTTTGGGCGGCTCGGGCCACGCCTCTTAAAGGGTCGGCCGGGCTGGAGTCCTAGTCGGACACGGCCCGGTTAGGTCGGTAACTTTTTTTTAAATAATTACGCGCAGAAAATCAAATAAAATCAAATAAAAAATCTCGAAATAAATTTTCTCCGTCCTCTAAAATCAAGCCGGACAAGATGAACATTTATTTGGGGCCTAAATGCAATTTTGAAAAACGCGCATTTTTCCTAAATTCAAATAAAATAGCGAAAAAGTCTGAAATATAATCTTATTTGATTTTAATATTAATCCTAAATATTTCTTTTATTTTGGGAAAGTCATTTTATTCCCTCTCTCTTATTTTTATAATTGAAATAATTGGAGATAAAATAATAAAAATCAAATGATCCTATTTTCAAAATTTGAGAAAACCCAAATATGAAAATAACGAGATCCCCAACTCTCTCCATGGGTCCTTGAGTTGCGTAGAATTTTTAGGATCAAGCCAAAATGCAATAAAATATGATATGCAATGGTGATCTAATGTATAACATTCCAAATTGAAAATTTGGGATGTTACAGATGGTCATTAAGATAAGGATCCATTGAGATATGTTGGACAAAACGTGCATTAATGGCAGTTGACGTCATGGCGGGTTATCACAAATCCAGTGGATGACATCATGGTGGGTTATAGAACTTCTGTTCAAACAAAGAGCAGAAGTATTTTTCTAAGTGTTGAAGATTGACATGAACCCGTTCAAATCAATCTGGGTCCTAATGTTGGGGATATAACTATTAGGCATGACCCGCCCAGGAGGGGCCGGGTAATACCTATGGCGACTCAAAGATAAGAAGCCCAACACAACACTTGAAGATGGCGGTTCAGTTAAAGGGCCCAAAGCCCAAAGGCTACTTAAAGCCTGTAGAGATAAACCGCCATATATAAGTAACTTGTATTGTAAGGAAGGAATAGCACACTACTAGGGAAAAGCCTAGCAGCAGCGCGGGTTTTAGGCCTGTCAGTAGCGCGGGCATGAGCGCTACTGATAAGGCGCTACAGCTAAAGCTTAGCAATAGCGCTCCTAGACCCGTGCTACTGCTAAATTGACTTAGTAGTAGCGCTTTTTCAGAACAGCGCTACTGGTAATTAGTAATAGCGCTTCTCCTTTCCCGCGCTACTACTATTATTTAGTATTTTTTTTTTATTTCATGTTGTATTCGTACACCTTTACACAAGTTTTCATACAACAGGAATTTAGAGATTGTTTTTACATCATAATGAGTTATTACATCACGGGGTGAAAGAACCGTGGACTAGTTTCAAGTGGATGTCCATCCACTTGAAACTAATCCGTGATTCTTTCACCCAATGATATAATGATATCATCATCATCATCATCATATCATTAACAACTTATCATCATAATACATCATTGTCATATAACACCTCCTCAAGATCATCGTTTTCATCAATGACATCACATAGCAAATTGGTCACTAGTCGTAATCACAAGTACTCCTCATTATCAACTCTAACACATTACCACATAATAAACATATTGTACCTCATAGGACCTACTACATTCGATTAAGACCTACTACATTTTCTAAGGTAAAATAGCAAAAAACAAGATAGCCCCGGACTCTCCATTATGGAGAATGGAGATTAGCATGTCTCCAATTCTTGCCTTTCGCTGAATGTTACTTCCAAGAACCTCCTTGCGAATGTCCATACATTTCTTCCATTCTTTGATGAACATGTGTTCACCGGTTTTAGAAATCCGATATGCACAGGTGAGCTCCCTAGATTTACCTGGCAGTATGTTCAGAACTGTAAGGCGACCATTCAGATACATCAGATGAGGCACACAATCCATCGGGAGTTTCTGTTGAAAAACATAGTAATAACTTCGTAGTTAGCAATGATGTACTAGTTTTAGAAGTATGCAAAAGATGCACGGATGTCGTAATAGTAAAAAATCTTACCAGGGTATCTCCAGAGAAGTTACCGTGGTTCAACACGTGCACTAGTGGCACGTATTCACCATAATTTGGAGGAGTTCGATAATAGTTATTGTAATCCTCAAGAAGAGTACAAAATGCGATCAGATGATTTTTCTCCTTATAAGTTAATTCGGAGCCATCGGTGTAGTGGGTTTTGTCTACCATCTTCCGCACAGTCTTTGAAGAATCAAAATAAGCTGTCAATGGAAATAAGTTGTCAACTATTTTGAAATAAACAATATAAATTAGTTAATAACTATGTTTGAGAAACTCACATAGCGGTACAATCGGAAGCGTATCAACAAGGACCCAAATGTCCATATTGTCTTGCTCGATGTCAGGATCACCAAGATCCATGGTGACAATCATACCCTCATAAAAACCATACATTTTGCAAAGTGCTTCCCAATTTTGGCAACCAAAATGGGTTACGCTCTGAGCATTGCACAGATTTACTTCAAAATCCATATCATGATGGGTCCTTAGGTGTATTTTCTTTGTTTCAAAATTTTCATGGTCTTCAAAACCCATCCTCTCCAAGACATAGCGTCTTGCATGGCATGGGATAAGCTAGTCGAATTGTAAAAGATGAAAATTAGACGTTGAAATAGTTGAAGTCATGCTTAATTACGAAAAAAACACTTGTCGTTGTTGCGTACCGTTTCAACATCGAAGGTCTCCTCGAGCTTAATGCTGAAGCGCCGATCTTCGTCCAGCTCAACGAACCTGTCGCACATACCTCGATCGTCGTGGCACCAGCTGCACTCCCCCGGGAGACTGTCGTCGTCCGAGTACGACATTTCCTACGTTCATAATTCAAAGATTAAACTTGTACAATTAAATATATGTACTAAAAACCCTAAATTAGATCATTATTTTTCAAGAAAATCCAGGCCACTCGATATTTCCTACATATTCTAGCACAAGTCATGCCAGAATTCACGGAAAAATACGGCATGACCTTTGCTAAAAAAAGGACATATTGAGCGCTTGAAATTTGCCGGAACGGAAATTAATCAACACTCCGGCAAAACATAGGCCACTTGGAGGTGTAAACTGAACATGAACGGCCACTTGGGCAACCACATGTACTATTTGAGCAACACAAGATGTACATGGATATTTGGCTGGTCTCACCTCGATGCCGGAGGGGGTCGGTGACGGGGACGATGGCGGGGATGATGGAGGGGCTCCTTGATTTCTGCAAAAGCAAAAACCATATAAGTTATCACTAATACATGCCGAATAATTGCTTAAACTAAAAAATAACAACGAATATGACATGTTCAACTAATTTTATTAATTCAACTAGTTCTTACTAAATATAAACTTACTATAAATAGAAAAATAATAGTTCTTTCTAAAAATAAAGTAGTTCAACTAGTTATATTAATTATCTTACTAAAAATACATTAGTTCTATTAATTCAACTAGTTCAACTAGTTTATTAATTTACTTACTAAACTAGTTCAACTACAACTAAAGTAGTTCAACTACAACTACTATTAATCATACTGCCCTAGTTAACTAGTACCATCACTACTAGTTATTAACATCTACTACTACTAAAAATCATTATCTATGAACCCTAAATTAACACCTACTACTACTAAACAACATCTAGTACTAACTAAGTAGATAGAAAGGGGGTGGGGGCGACGGAGAGGTAGGGGCGGCGAGGGCGGGATCGGGATCGGGAGGCGGCAGTGCTGGGTGGGCTCGGGTGGCGGCGGTGAGGTCGAGGGCGGTGGGAGGAGGGCTGCCGGCGGAGGAGGGAGGAGGGGCGGCCGCAGGCGGAGGGAGGAGGGCGGTGGCGGAGCAGGGAGGGACGGCCGTAGGCGGAGGGAGGATGTGCGAGGAGGAGGGAGGAGGGACGGAAGGAGGAGAGTACCTCGGCGGCGGACGGACGAAGGCGGCGGCGGCGGCGACCCACGACGACGGTTACCGGCGTGCGGGCGAGAGTGAGAGTGTGAGTGAGAGAGAGGGCTGGTCGTGCGCGTGGGGATAAGGTAGGGATAGTTGTAGCGCGTTTGCCAAAATGCGCTGCAGCTAATCTGAATAGCAGTAGCGCTGTGCATTGTTACGCACTACTGCTAAGTTGGACTACCAGTAGCGCCTTGCAGATAAAGCGCTACTGCTAAGTGTAAGTATACAAAAATACGTCAATGCAAAAATACATTGGCCATCAATGATCTTTTTATGTACAATCTGAATTGTCAATATGAGTCCTTTCCGGTAGGAACCGGAGAGGACTCATATTGCGGCCACAAATTCTACACATAGAGTTCAATGAAGACCAACTGGTTGTGATAGTTTTAGAAGTAACATATTTAAGGTGGTAAACACCCTGTTCGCGGAGCGAGGTGGGACTAAACTTGTGGGCTGATCTTAGCAGTAGCGATTTTCTATGAAGCGCGCTGCTGCTAACTTCTATAGCAGTAGCGCGGTTCAGTATAGGGCGCTACTGCTATAACTAGCTGGGTTGCGAGGTCATGGCAATTAGAGCAGTAGCGCGGTTTGGTGTGGACACGCTACTGCTATTTTCCTTTCAACAGCGCATTTTGCTTTCATGCACTGCTGCTAAATAGCAGTAGCGTTGTATTTTGAGGAGCGCTGCTGGTAAGATTCTGTGTATAGGCTTTTCCCTAGTAGTGGCAAGAGACCGATCCGGACATTGTTTATGAGCCGCCCGGGACTCTGAGAGCCGTTGGGTGTCGACCTCTGTATATAAAGGGATGACCCGGCGGCGGTTCAGGGCAAGTAACATCAGATCGAGAACTAGGTCAAGCAGATTCGCTCCCTGGTAATTGAGACATAAGCAATCCCACTCAAAACTGGATCGTAGGCTTTTTACCTTCACCGTAAGGGGCCGAACTAGTATAAACCCCGTGTCCTTTGTCCCGATTAACCCCTTTAAGCTTCCTAGTTGTGATGGCTCCACGACTAAGTCCTTTCACTAGGACATCTGACGTGACAATTCCACGATAGGCATCATGTCCGTGTCAAGTAGACCGACTCCTGCCTGCATCTACTACTATTACTCCACACATCGACCGCTATCCATCATGCATCTAGATTATTAAGTTCATAAAGAATGGAGTAACGCGTTAAGTGAGATGACATGATGTAGAGGAATTAACTCAAGCAATATGATGAAAACCCCATCTATTTATCCTCGATGACAACAATACAATACGTGCCTTGCTGCCCCTGCTGTCACTCGGAAAGGACACCGCAAGATTGAACCCAAAGCTAAGCACTTCTCCCATTGCAAGAAAGGTCATCTAGTAGGCCAAACTAAACTGATAATTCGAAGAGACTTGCAAAGATATCAAATCATGCATATAAGAATTCAGAGAAGAACCAAATAATATTCATAGATAATCTTGATCATAAATCCACAATTCATCAGATCTCGACAAACACACCGTAAAAGAATATTACATCGAATAGATCTCCAAGAACATCGAGGAGAACACGATATTGAGAATCAAAGAGAGAAGAAGTCATCTAGCTAATAACTATGGACCCGAAGGTCTGTGGTAAACTATTCATGCTTCATCGAAGAGGTAATGGTGTTGATGTAGAAGCCCTCCATGATCGAATCCCCCTTTGACAGGACGCCGAAAAAGGTCCCTAGATGGGATCTCACGGGTACATAACGTTGCGGCAGTGGAAAAGTGGTTTCGTGGCTCCTGGATGTTTTCAGGATATAAGAGTATATATGGGCGAAGAAACTAGGTCAGGGAAGCTACAAGGGGCCCACGAGGTAGGGGGCGCGCCCCTCCCCCTGGGCGCGCACACCTGCCTTGTGGCAGCATCGTTGCGTCTTTGACTTCATCTCCAAGTCTTCTGGTTTGCTTTCGGTCCAAGAAAGATCATCGTGAAGGTTTCATTCCGTTTGGGGTCCGTTTGGTATTCCTTTTGTGCGAAACTCTAAAATAGGCAAAAAAACATAAACTGGCACTGGGCCCTCAGTTAATAGGTTAGTCCCAAAAATAATATAAAATAGCATATAAATACCTATTAAACATCCAAAACAGATAATATAATAGCATGGAACAATCAAAAATTATAGATACGTTGGAGACGTATCAGAAACCAAGCTTCTGCAAGACATACGGTCTTGCATGGCACGGAATGTACTAGTCGAATTGAAAAAAAAACCCGGAAATTGCACGTTGAAGCAAAGAAGCATAAGTCATATGTTTAATTATGATGAAATACTTGTTGCATATCGTACAAACATCGAAGGTCTCTTCCAGCTTCACTGTGAAGAACCTACCATTTTGCAGGTGAGACTCTCTGTCGCACAAACCCCGGTTATCGCAGCAGTATTCACACTCTGGGATCCTACCGTTGTCAGACATTTCCTGTGCTCAAAATTCAAAGATTATAAATCAACGGCAATTACCAGAAACTCAACACACAGATCATTATTATTCATCACGGATTGAATTTCGAATTTGCCGAGTCTTCCTTGAAAACTCTCATCTCACGTGATGTATATGGTGGGCACTCCCTCTCTGATATATTCGACCGTCGGTGATGGTCACTCCTCCCTTCATCCCTGAGTGCATTACACCAAAATATCTAGCAGACGGGAATGAAGGAGAAGCGACCCCCACGACAATAGTCGGGATTCTTCCTCTCTAACATTTGTGACCGTCGGTGATGATAGCTCGTACTTTCATTCGAAATTGCATTACACCAAAATGTAGCACCTTCGAATGAAGAAGAAGCTACCCCCTCGGCAAGAGTCATGATTCCTCCTCTCTCATATATGGTGGACACTCCCTCACTGATTTTCTGACCGTTGGTGATGGTCGCTACTCCTCCTTCTCCTAGTGCATAACAAAGGTCGAGCACAAGGAGAAGAAGGAGAAGCGACCCTCACGACAACAGTCAGCATTCTTCTTCTCTCATATATGGTGGACACTCTCCCTCATGGATTTTTTGACTTTCATGTATGGAGCCCCGATAGACTTAAAATCAACCTGAAATGTCGTTTAATACTCTTTCCAACAAATCCAGGGCACTCGATATTTCCTACATCTTCTAGCACAAGTCATGCTAAAATTCACGGAAAAATCCGGCATGACCTTCGCTAAAATAGGACATATCGAGCGTCTGTAATTTGGCAGTATGGAAATGAATCAACACTCCGGCAAAATATAGGCCACTTGGATTTTCCCTACGATACAAAGATGTCCATGCACACACAAAGATGTTTAAACTTGAAATTCTATCCGGATCAATTATCATTTAAAAAAACCTAGCTTCACATTGTCACAACTACTCATCTACTACTACTACATCTATAAAAATATCTATGAGAACTTGCATAGGTCACTAGGAGGTGTTCCCTGCAAACATAGGCCAGTAGGGGAAGCACACATATATCCTTCATTTTCATATTTAAGCAACCACATATACCAAGTATACTCACCATAGACGATGGATGTCCACCGGGCGCGGGTGTCGTTGGTGATCTTCTGGGAGTCGTCGACCGGCTTGTCGGTGATCTACCCTGCGTCGCACATAAACATTCACACAGGAGCATTCAAACTTGGTGCTCATTGCATTTCAATGGTTCAATATTGACAAAAAATGTATCAATATATCTTATAACCCAAACATTTAATTTGGACAAGAAGCATAACTAAATACCCTAGTTCTTCAAGAACTCTCTCTCTCTCTCTCTCTCAATTTGGCAATGTGAGATTGACATAACTAAATACCCTAGTTCTACTCTATTCAACACCGAGGAGAAGAGAAGGAGGAGGTGGACTTTTAGCTCACTGACTCAGGTGTAGAGGAAGTAGAGGTAGCCCCGACGACGATCACTCGAGGGAGACGCGACACTACAAAGCCTGCATATTCCACCGAGTGACAATTTTTTATCATCAAATCTCATATAGCATTCTTTGATGACAAAGTGATAATGACATAAAATAATTAAATTGTTCAATACATTTCTATATTGAAAAACAATATTACTAAAAATTTCTATACCTACATTTTCTTTTTATTACTAAATTTGATACCTAAAATTTCTCATATAGCATTCCAATACATTTCTATAATTGAAAATTTTCTATACCTAAAAATTTGTATTACAATTTTTTTACTAAAAATTTCTATTAGTAAAACTTTTTTATATTCAAAAAACCTATTCACTAGTTTTCTATTCTATTCCAAAGACCATTCTACGTAGCTATCTACATTCTACAACATAATTCTACCTATCTACTCTATTCAAAAAACCTCTATTTTCTATTTTATTCGATTCAAAATTCCTACATTCTATTCATATAACATATATGTTCTATTTTATTCAGAAAAACATTGATGGGGGAGGGAGGAAGGGAGGGAGGGAGGAGAGAGGGAGGAGGCCGGAATGGAGGAGAGAGGGAGAGAGGAGAGAGGGAGGACGACGAGGATGAGGGAGGAGGGCGGCGAGAGGAGGAGGGAGGAAGGCGTGGATGGAGGGCGGTGAGAGAAGGGAGGAGGCCGACGAGAGGAGGGAGCGAGATACCTCGGGGGCGACGATGGGCGGCGACAACGACAGAGAGAGCTAGCGGGAGAGTGTGATGGGAGAGTGAGGAAGATGTAGTGGAACGTGCCGCGAGGAAGAAGATATAGGGCTAACTTAGCAGTAGCGCGGGGTACGGGCCCACACAGTTGTTAAGTGGCTCGGGGAGCTGGCCCCGGGCTGGCCACAATAGTAGTAGGGATTATAGAACCCCTCTACTGCTAACAGGCTTAGCAGTAGCGCTGTCAGGCAACCCACGCTGCGACCGTGGCCAGCCTGTGGGGGCACTACGGAGCCCACTTAGCAGTAGCGCTTGTTTGGGCTTCCCGCGCTACTCTTATGTACTACGTGTAGCGATTGTTCTAACCCCATACTACTACTAAGCATCCACGTATAGCCTTTTCACTAGTAGTGAACAGGCGCGCCCGCCCTTCACCAGCGACGGGCACCGGAGCCGGCAAGCCTCGCCATGACCACGAAAGGGCGGGTGTTGACCCTCACAGTGGGTCCAACGACCAACATTTTAGGGGAGAGAGGGGGGCTGTGTGAGAGAAAGTATTTTTATTTTTATTCTTTCGGTTGGGTCCACTTGTAAGTGATAGAGAGGGGTGAGTGAGAGTCTTTTCTATTTTTTTCTGTTTTTAGTTCGGACCCACAAGAGAAAGAGTTTTTCCTATATATTTTATAGTGGGTTCCACGTGTAAGTGACACATGGAGTCGGGGGTAAAATGTCTAGCAAATGTTCAGATAGTGGTCAAAGTCGTTTGACCAGACGGTAACGGCACAAAAGGGCATTTCTGTAAGTGCACCTAACGACAAAGGGGTAAATTTGAGCATGGTTCCGAATTAGGGGCAAATTTGAGCATGCTTTCAAATTAGGGGCACAAATGTAAATGTTTCATTAAACATTTGATCACCAATAGTCTATTTTTATTATATATTTTGAAAATAGGTTCTAACAAAAAATACATCAATAAAATGATAAATCAATAAAAAGTATATTCGTTAAATTTGGCACATCACCCCCCTCCCTCATCCAAATATTCAAAACTATGACGAGAGGATAGCTCGCTAGGGTGTCGATGCCGCTCAGGTTTTGCTACTTCCTTTAGTTTTTATTAAAAGGCCAATGTCTATATTTTTTAATTTTATCTTTAAACTTTTGACGCCAATAACTGCTATTTTCATTTTTATAATATTAAAACTCAAAGCAGGTTTTGTTCAGAAATACAGCCCGAGTAAAATTTATATCTTTTGAAGTACGTGCAGATGTGTTTTTGGGCATTTCCTATTTGGCGCCACAGGCGCCAGTTAACGTGCATTTTGCTAACTGGCGCCTGTGGCGTCTGTAAATGGGCCGGCCAATCTAGGCGCTGGTTCTCGTTTTTTATATTGAAAATTCTGTGAACTTTTTTGAGATTGATGAACTTTTTTAAAATTTAATGAACATCTGTCTTGAAAATGGATGAACTTTTTTTACTATTTATGAACTTTTTTTTCAGTTCCATGAACTTTTTCTAAAAATACATGAACTTTTTTTCAATTTCTATGAACTTTTTTCAAATTTAATGAACTTTTGCTAAGTTGGATGAACTTTTTTCAATTTGAATGAACTTTTTTTCAGATTAATGAACCTTTTTTAAAGATATGAACGTATTTTTTTCAAATGGATGAACTTTTTTCTTTAAAATCTGTAAACCTTTCTCCATTTCATATTTTTTTCATAAAAAGAAATTAAAAAAAACTTGGGGCAGCATGCTAATGAGCCGGACCATGCTAGCAGCGCTGCAGGCGCCGGATCGTTAACGGGCGCCTGCAGAGCTGTATAGGAGCTCCCGTGTTTTTTAGGGGAACCCCTATAAATTCTTTAATTGTTTAAAGTTACGAGGTAGGAATGTTTTTTTTTCGAGTGGATTGCATTGCAATTGGCTAACTAGGCCGTGTAGTTGTGGCCCAGTTAAAATCAGAATACAGATCCCATTTGCTTCTCTGTGGACACGTAGAATAGTTTTTTTATCTCGAAAATGGTGTAGTACACGTGGAACTTCCCGTCGTTCTTGGCTCGCACACGTAGCTATCGGGCACATGCCGCACGAGCGCTAGAAAACAAACCTTCTTCGCCCACGCACATACCCTCGGCCGGCTTCTCTGTTCCCCACTGGCCACCGGCGACCCGATGCGGCCGTAGCAACCGCGCAAGATAGCTGATTAGTTGATGGCGGCGGCCACCAGGTGCGCCCCGGCGCCAGCGGCGTCGCCGCGACCCCGGTCCCGGCACCGGCTGCAGTGCCGCTGCTGCGAGGACACGTTGGGCGTCCCGCGCCGCCGCGCGCAGGCGTCGTCCGGAGCGCGGGAGCAGGAGCAGCAGCAGCAGCAGCACTACTTCCCGGAGCTTCGCCCGCTGCTGTACCCGGCGCCGCCGCCCCGGCCGCGGCGCATCGTGCTGGTGCGGCACGGGCAGAGCGAGGGGAACGTGGACGAGGGCGCCTACACGCGCGTCCCCGACCCGCTCATCGGCCTCACCCCCAAGGGACAACGCCAGGCCGAGGACTGCGGCCGCCGCCTGCACCGCCTCCTCTCCTCCGGCCACGGAGACGATGAGGAGGAGGACGGCGACGACGACTGGAAGGTCTACTTCTACGTGTCCCCGTACCGGCGCACCCTCGAGACGCTCCGCGGGGTCGGCCGCGCCTTCGACGCCCGCCGCATCGCCGGCGTCCGCGAGGAGCCCCGCATCCGCGAGCAGGACTTCGGTACGACGACCCGATCTGCATGCGGATAAAGAAATGGATTGCCTTATCTCGTACTACCACGTGGCCTGATCGACCACCCACGTGTCTGTCTGTGGCCGTGAGCAGGGAACTTCCAGGACCGGGAGAAGATGCGGGTGGAGAAGGAGATCCGGCGGCGGTACGGGCGGTTCTTCTACCGGTTCCCGGACGGCGAGTCGGCGGCGGACGTGTACGATCGGATCACGGGCTTCCGGGAGACCCTCCGCGCCGACATCGACATCGGCCGTTTCCAGCCCCCCTCGCCGCCCGGTGCGCCGCCGGCGCCGGAGATGAACCTGGTGCTGGTGTCGCACGGACTGACGCTGCGGGTGTTCCTGATGCGGTGGTACAAGTGGACGGTGCGGCAGTTCGAGGGCCTGGCGAACCTGGACAACGGCGGCACGCTGGTGATGCAGACCGGCGAGGGCGGCCGATACAGCCTGCTGGTGCACCACACCGTGGACGAGCTGAGGGAGTTCGGGCTCACCGACGAGATGATCGACGACCAGATGTGGCAGCGGACAGCAAGGCCCGGCGAGCTCAACTACAACTTCATCACCAACGGCCCCTCCTTCTTCACCCATTTCAGCTAGGAAATTCCTTGGAGCTGATCTGTATACCTGTATATGAAGCAAAGATCTGTAAATTCCCGCTCCAGTTTAGAGCATCTCCAACAGGCGCGCTATACTAACGCCGCGCTGCAAATTAGTCGGTTTTAGCGCGCGCGCGATAAAACGAGTTGGGCGCGCTGTCGGAAACACTGCCCCGCGCATACTTCGGACGCCCGCTGCAGCGCGCAGCACACTCGAGCGCTCGCTCTCGCACTTCCTCTTCCGCTTCCACCCCCATCCGGCCGCGTCGCCGCCGCCGCCCGCGCCCCCCCGGCGACCGTTCAGGCGCTTCCCCGGCCTATCCCCGCGCCGCCGCGCTTTCGCCCCATCCCCTCCTAGTCCTGCCGGCGCTCGCGCGCCTCCGTCATCCGAGGAATAGCGCCTAAGCGCTCGCTGCCGCGCCGTGCCCGCAAGGTGTTCGACAAAACGCCTACAAGGTATGCATTGCTCAAACTTCATGAATTTGGGGCATGTTTTGAATTGTAGTTTTTATAGTATAGTGTTGAACATTGTAGATGAGTTCGTCGTTTGATTCTTCCGAAGAATAATTTGATATGGAAGAGGAGGAGGATCTTGCAATGATCCTAGCTATGCATATCAATAAAAAACCGAAGCACGGTGGTTTGGTTATGGGTCGAGAGAAAATTTGGAGAGATAGGATTGATGCCCATAACAGATTGATGAAGAACTATTTCGTGGAGAATCCCACATACCCGGAGTCGTATTTTCATCGCCGGTTTAGCATGAGCACCGACTTATTCAGGCGCATTGCAGAGAAACTAGCAAGCCATGACCGGTTTTTCCAGCAAAGGAGGAATGCCGCCGGAGAGCTCGGGCATAGCACCTTTCTGAAGGTGACAGCCGCTTTGCGTATGTTGGCATACGGTATCCCGGCTGATCTAGTTGATGATCACTTAGCTATGGGTGAGAGCCAAGTCATCATGTGTGTCAAGCGCTTTGCAGTGGGAATTGTGCAAGTGTTTGGTGAGGAGTATTTGAGATCTCCCACTGCTGAAGACGCCGCAAGACTATTGGCGATGAACAAAGCGCGCGGCTTTCCTGGCATGCTTGGCTCAATAGATTGCATGCACTGGAGTTGGAAGAATTGTCCAAAGGCATGGCATGGGCAATTCCATGCCCAAAAAAAAAGGTTCCACTATAATCCTTGAAGCGGTGGCCGATCAGGAGACTTGGATTTGGCATGCATTCTTTGGAATGCCTGGATCTTTGAATGACATAAATGTTGTCAACCGGTCACCACTGATGAATAAGATTGCAAACGGTGAGTTGCCACCGGTGCAGTTTGTAGCAAATGGTCGTACGTACAATTATGGCTATTATCTAGCGGATGTCATCTATCTAAAGTGGCAAACCTTCGTGAAGCCGTTGAAAAAGCCAAAAGGTAAGAAATATCTTGATTTCCACAATGCTCAGGCGGCGGCTAGAAAAGATGTGGAGAGAGCATTTGGGATTCTGCAAGCACAATTTGCTATTGTGAGAGGACCGGCTAGATTTTGGGATCAACAAATGCTTTGGTACATCATGCACACTTGTGTGATCATGCACAACATGATCATCGAGAATAAGCGTGGCCAAGATTTAGACTACTCACAGTATGAACTCTTGGGACATCCCGTGCGAGTGCGACGGAGGGCTGAAAGGGTAGCCCGTTTTATTGCCTCCTATCATGCCATTCGGCGTCCCGCAACGCACAATGAACTTCAGAATGATCTGATTGAAGAGTGGTGGGCATGGTATGGACGACAAAGAGCATCATGATTTCTGCATTATTTGTTGTGTTTATTGGTATGGACGACAAAGAGCATCATGATTTCTGCATTATTTGTTGTGTTTATTGCATTATTTGTTGTATTGAACGATAAACTATTTGTTTGAGTTGTAATGATAACAAAATTAAACTATTTATTGTTGATTTATTTTGTTTGTTTGATCATTTTTGCTCTTCTTTTTTGAAATGTATATGTGGTTTGTGCGGCGCGCGCTGTGTATTTTTGCGCTCTGCTGGAGCGGCACGCGCGCTGCATTATAGCGCGGCTGCTGGAGCCAGCGCTGGCGGCCGTGCTAAACCAGCCGAAGCGCACGCGACAAACAGGTTTTTTGCGTGCGGCGCTTAGCGCGGCTGTTGAAGATGCTCTTAGGCAATAATTCCTATGCATCACGCTGTATTAATTTCAGCTCCATGGATGGATCTCTGGACGCCATCGATCACTCCTCTGCTTGTGCTTCTTTTTCCAGGTCGGTGCAAAACAGAACGGAACATGGAGATACAGTACAACCACTCCTCTGCTTGCCCCCTTTGTAATTTTTAGAAAAACAGAGTAAAGAGAGGGGCCTTTCTGTTGTTTTCTTTTTAGAACTAGAGAGGTGCCTAATGGGGACTACTTTCCAGCCCGGTTGAATTCTGATTTGGGCTTACTTTGTTAGCCCGTTATGAAATTTATCCACTAGTTTATTTCAAATATATATATTATCCACCAGCTAGTATCCGCCCTTAATTACGTAATACTCCCTCCGTCCCAAAATTCTTGTCTTAGATTTGTCTAGATACGGATGCATCTAACACTAAAACGCAACTAGATGCATCCGTATCTAGACAAATTTAAGACAAGAATTTTGGAACGGAGGAAGTATCATATATGACGCTTATCGCGACAAACCGTCACTGAAACGCACTGGGGAGCGGTGTGAGCGATCAACATGGGCCAGCCTATTTTCAGCGGGATTACCGTGGTACAGGATCCCGCGGCAGCAAATAGAACGCCTCACCGCTGGTGGACTTCCCCGCTCAAGGATTTGCAGAAATTAAAGTTGATGGGGCTATGTAACAAAACTCTAATGAAGGCTCGTATAGTGCAGTTTGAAGGGATGGAATGGGGGAATACTTAGGCTCTTCGGCGCTTAAATGCTCGGGGGTGATGAATCCAGCTACACTTGAGGCCTCGGCATGCCGAGAAGCCCTTGCTCTAACCCTTGATCTACCATTATCACATGTGGTCATTGCTTAAGATTTTTTTTTTGCGAGGGTAAGGTCATTGCTTAAGATTGTAAGATTGTGATCAATGAAACACATGAGGGCACATGCGGTCTATATGCAAGCAATATCAACGAGATCATTTCGACGTCAACGCAGTTTACGAGATACTCCTTCATCTTCGAAAGATGTGATATGAATACTGAGGCACATAGCCTTACTAAGCATGCTTTAGGACGCCATCTATGGCTCCATAATTCTTCGGACCTAAATTGTATCCTCCCGAACCTTGTTTATGATCATTAATAAACAGTGTCTTTAGACTACAAAAGTATTCATTTTTACGACTTCTTAGTTTTTCTTTTTTCTGTTTTTGTTTATTTCCTGTTCTTATTTTACTTCTTTTTCAAGTTTATTTCAATTTTCTATTGTTTTGTTTCTATTCTATTCTTTTTCCTTTTAAACTTTACAATTTTTTTAGGAACATTTGAAATCATAATTAACAAAATGCCCCCTTTGAGAATTTGTTCAAAAAATAAGTTTATTTTTGGAGTCAAAATATGTTCAGGATTTTCAAAAATGTTTCTGTTTTAAAAAATTGTCTGCAATTTTAAAGAATGTTCCTGTTTATCTAAATTTGTTCACAAATTGAAAAATGTTTGTTGTTCCAACTTTTATGGTACATAAAACATGTTCCTACTTTTTAAATTTGTTTACAATTTCAAAATATGTTAGAGAATTTCAAAAAAAAAATTAGGATATCTAAAAAAATTCAGAGGTTCCCAAATTTTGAAAGAATAATAAACATTGTTCACAACTTATAAAAATGTTCAGAATTTATTATTGGTCGGAATTTTAAGAAGTGATCACATTTTCACAAAATGTTTGTGATGTTTTTTTTAAGTTTCCAAGAAAATCGTGTTCTTAATAAAACATATTATATTTTCAATAAAAATTTCTCAATTAAAAAAATGTTCAGTATTTCAAAAATGTCCTCGTTTCTTCAGAATCCAAACAATTTAAGGCGATTAGAAAATGTTCAAGAATTTCGAACAAATGTTCGTGGGTTCAGATTCTTCTTTGGAATTTCCAAAAATATCTTGATTTTAGAATATGTTCACAAATTTCAAAACAAGTCGCCGTTTTGGAAATTGTTCACATTTCAAAAAATGCTCGCATTTTAAAATATTTTTCACGCTTTTGATCAAAATATCAAATTTTTCGGCGGCGATGTTGACATGGACGATGCATCTGCAAGCTAGGTGGGTGGGCCGCCTATGAATCTGAGCTGGTTGCCACGGTTGCGGCTGCAACAAGGGCCGAGACGCGGATGCCAATACTAAGCATGGGGAGGGTGGCTTGTCGACTTTCACGGCGATGGCCTCGGCGTCCATAGATGTCCGTCCTGAGCGGCGGCAAAGGCGACGATGGCGGTAATATCTAATTTTGCCTTACCCCTCCTCCTCTGGTTGCCCCACTTCTCACTTTTGGTCGCTCACTGCTTCAGGGTGACCTCTTTCTTTAGCTTCACCTGGGCCATGGCGCAAGCGACCATGACGAGACGGCCATGGCAGGTCTACGGGCAGCGACAGGGGTTGGGTGCGTCGACCATGGTTTTAGGGAAGGAGAGAAGAGGGTTCTGGGAGGGGAAAGGTGGGAATGGAGATGGTGTGCCACCTACATGCGGGCAAGGGGAGGACGCCCACGGCATCAAGGGCTATCCGCACGGACGCAAACCCATTCCAAATTTGGGCTGGAAATGAGTCGAAGCAGACAACAAAACAAACATCGACTCGTTTGTGTCGTGTATTGGGCTATGTTTTTGTCTGCGTGGAGAAAAACGGATGCGGACGAACGAAATGCGTTAGTCCATTGGAGTTGTCCTAAGGAGGGAAGGACTCCCTCCAAAGTCCAATTCGCCAAGCTCTTCATTATGGAAGTGGCGCCCCATATGGGGCTCATGGGGTCCATTAGGGGTGGTCTATCTCATAGCGGCTCTTTTAAAAAAAATGTTCAATTCTCCCAAAAAAAAATTGTTCGTATTTTCAGATTTTGTTCATAAATTCAAAAAATGTTGAGATTTCAAAAAATATTTATTTGTTAAAAAACAAATGTTCAGAATGTCATTTGTTTCCATATTTATTTTTCTATTAAGTTCAAAAAATGTTTGGGAATTTTTAAAAAATCATGATTTTACAAAATCTTTAAAATTTCAAAAAATGTCGCCAGTATCAAATTTTGTTCTCAAATGTTCGTGTTTTTTTAAAGTGTTCGAGATTTTCACAAATTTTTCGTGTTTAAAAAATGTTTGTGTTGTGAAAAAGTTGTCCTTATATTTTAAAAAATATCATGTTTTTTTGGAAAATGTTCTCAATTTTACTAAAGCTGTTTTAAAATTGCCAAAAAAATATAATTTAAATTTTCCGTATTACCTGAAAAAATCAAACGAAAATAAAAGAAATCTAGGGAAAATTGCTAGAGTAATCATGGAAAAACCTAGCATCGACACGTTGCTAGAGTACGACTTCGAGTCTCTCGCTAATGCGACTGTTGCTACAGTCCTTTGTAAATGGAAAAACTTAAGAATTCATTTGTTATTTAGTTACTTTAATTTGAAGTTGACAAAAACAAAAACCAAATGAGATCTGCTACGTTAGTATAGTAAACAAAAGAACAATATCATGTTTACCGCCAATAACACAAACGAACAGACGGACGACCAATTCAAGCTCAAACAAAGCTGTTGCGTTACGTTTCCGTTTGTCCAGTGCCGTAAGCTACTCACGTACGGACTAGCTCACTTGAACAACAGCTCGATAGATTACACCTCAGCCGAATAAATTCGCGTATTCTACTTTGTACAGCTCTCCTGCACTGGTTTACTTTCAATAATAATAGCAAAAAATTCAGTGGGGGCTTTGTCCTACTGGCCTACAGTAGAGTTCATACGAAAACAATGTATTCTACGGCGCACCAACTTGCTCATCTTGGTTGGTTCCTTCAAAAAAAAAAAAACTTGCTCATCTTGGTTTTGAATATACACTCCGAGATGCTCCTAGGAGTTCATGATCAGCGGCCGTTGCAATGTCAACGGTCGTGGAGAGCGCGTTGCTTATATTAATTTTCGTATCTTATTAATCAGGTTGGCAGAATGGCAGCACACCAAGAGAGTATATTATTTGAAAACCATATCTTTTGTTGCAGGCCATCACAAAGTTGTTGTTTGAGTTCTATTGACCGCACCTTGTGTGAAGCACGGATCAGACATTAGATCCGTTACATTACATGCCGTAATTAGTGCAATTTCGAATTAGGGTTTTAAAATCCGATCAAATTTCACAGAAACATACACTTCTTGAAATTTCAAATTAAATTCTAATATTTTGGACATGATTGAAAATTGTATCCAGAATGATCTGGAATTTTCAAAACTTTCATTATCTCTATGGGACCAAAATAGTACCATCTATGAATTCTTAAACCCTTATGTGAAAAAGATATACGTTTCTAATGTTTTTGGTTTGGTGATGGTTTTGATAAAGAACACTCCTATAATATGTTGCCCCGTGATATCTATTTTTGTCATGAGAATCCTTTTTCGTCGTAGTCGTAAGAATCTTGTTCCCCACACTTCCGTCGATTTGTTTTCTAACGTCAACACTTATACATGTATCCCTCATCACCCGCAAAAAAAAACTATATCTCATCAGAATTAGCCACACATAAAACAGAAATTACTTATGGTTTGATTCTGACTTTTTGTGGTGTGGAGTGTTTTGGACCAATTCTAGCTTCATGACGAACCGGCCCGAAACCTGTTCGACTCAACTTGCAATATGAACCAAATTATGGATGTGATGGGTAATACAAATAAATGAATGGATTGTGTGATCAAGTGAAGCAACTGTGGAGCCATAATACACAGATTGTGAGATCGCCAGCCATTTAAGCTTACATATTCTGTACAGCACACACACCAAATTGCCCTAATCAAACATTAGATAGATTCTTCGTGGAGCACTCCTCGTTTTGTTATATAAATGTCAGTACGATGCTTTGGAGACCTTTGCCAACTTGCAATGTCAACGGCTGTGGAGAGCGTGTTGCTTAATTATAGGTTAGCGCCTATCAGCAGCCTTCTTCCTGGAGCTCACTACTCTAATAAACATATATAATTTGGGTATGCAACATGGCAGCACGCACACCAAGTTTGTTTAGTTTCTACCGATGGCTGTTGTACTTGTAGAGTAAATATCACGATGACAGGACACCAGTACCGTGTATACTTTCTTGATAGTTTCTGGCAGATAAAAGGAACTGTCGGTAGCTTCTTTTGGATTAGTACAATAATGCCACAAGATTGCACCCTTTTGTTTTTCAGACACAAATTTGTGTTTATGCATTTCTGAATCTTCAACGGTACATGATTCCCAAAATGTGCAAGTATCTAATTATCACTGATTAGCTAGATGAACGCTATCAAATATCATGATCATGAAATAATTTCTTACTTCGTTTAGAACTATTAGGTACTTTCCTGTCAGTACCGTGTAACTATAAGTCTATAACCTTTGTCTTGGTGTGTAGATTTTGATTGGTTCACTATAGACTTGAATAGATAAATTTTTTTTTTGACTTAACACAAAGCTAGAACAACAAATAATTAGGAACTGAAAAAGTTTATTTTTGCGGGTGAAAAAAAGTGCATTATTTAGTGGATGCACATAGGACGAACTCAAAGCTGTTGCGTTACGTTTGCGTTGTTCAGACCCATAAAACATCCAACTGTATCCCGCAAAAAAAATAAAGACGATGTACCAGAACAATGGCCGGTAAAGCATACGTATCCTACAGCACACCGACTTGATGCTGATCTTCTTGCCGAAAAAACAAAACTTGACGCTGATCTTGTAGGGGTAGGTACATACGTAGGCAGCAATAATGAAATATAGAAAGGTTCGTTCGCGGAACACTCTTGTTTTTATTGTATAGAAATAGATGCCCGTACGTACGATGCTCCAGGAGTTCAGGTTCAGCGACCGTTGCAATGTCAACGGCCTAGGGCGTATCAGTGGCCATTATCCTGCCCTGCTAATAATCTTATATGTCTTGGGCTGCTGGCACTATATCTATCTATATGACAGCACACCAAGTTTGTACATATATTATTTCTCAACGATGATTGTTGTACTACTTGTAGAGTGACTATCACGATGACAAACACACCGATTGTGTACGATTTTGTCTATAGTCCATGGCAACAAACCAAAAATGATTTTAGATTGGCACACCATGGTGTGCCATATGACTTCCTTTTTTGTTTGAACCGAAACCATAGAACAATAGTTCTACGGTTCTGTTCTATCCAGACACTGATCTTATCTGCCTTGACTGGTTTAGCTCTGGTCTGAGTAACTTGTAGTCCCTCCTTCAGGTAGTGTTTCCAAGTGTGAATGCTAGGCGCCATAACATTTTACCTTGCTACCATTAGTTTTTCCGCGCAGTTTTCACAATAATTTATAAGTCGGATGTTTGATATTTTTGTAAATTATATCTATATATCAGCAAGACCTTTCAAATTACATAATGACAACATTTATGGACCTGGACTTAGACACGGTTAATTTCTAAAATGTGCAACTACCGAATTACCAGTTGATGAAGAATCAAAGATCGATTGTGATCGGCCGAAGAATTTCTTAGTCGATTAGAATCATATATCCCTTATAGGTACGGTTGTAGGGATCTTCTTCCCGCCGCTTTCATTGATTTTTTCAAACATATATACACGTACAGCTGTATCCCTCATCAATGGGAAAAACTGCAGTGATAAAAAAAAACAAGTGGTCTGATTCTGACTTTTCGCGATGTGGAGTGCTTCTCCAGCTCTACGGCGAACCTCCGGCCGGAGACCTGCTTGACTCAACTTGTGCCGTATCAGAGCTGACACTGGATCACGAATGTGATAGTGATAGTTAAATAAATAAGTACGTTGTGTGATCGAGTGAATCAACGGTGCAATAAGCCAATAACACAAGGCGCATGCCTGGACTCCGTTAGCTTTTTGGTTGCGCGTAGATGTCACATCAAAGAAGTAGATGCGCAGTTATTATAAAGAAAAATGAAGTAGGCTTGCACGCATGTATTGTCATGCCCATGTCAGTAGCACGTACAGCCGTATCATCTTGGTAGTAAAGTACACTACACCGCCGCATATTTGCATTTTAGAGCAACTCCGACCGGGCCAACCCAAACTGTCCGCGCGTATCCGTTAGGATCAAAACGGCCAAAAGTGCTGGCCCAACGTGCGGACCCAAATCTAAACCGCATCCGCTCGGTGTTCGTCCGTTATCCCGATTGATCACTCTTTTCTCTTTGATTAAGCCCTTGAAGTTGAGAATATGCTCCACCCGCACGTCCATTTCCTCTTGCATACTCATGAGTATGATCATGTTCACTCTTCCTCAGAATCCGAGGAATCGAAGAACTCATCTTGAATCATTTCATCAAGCTCCGTTGGTCCATACTCCTCGTCCAACGAAGCATCAGACTTCATTGTTTTTCCCTAATAAAATCACAAAAAATCAGCTTAGACAATGTGTCGAACACATAGAGTGCAAGGTGGAGCCAGAGAGTTGGCAGACGTACCGCGGTGGCGTCCGGGCCGGCGATGACGTCCCAGGCGGCGAGGATGGGAAAGAGGACTGTTGTGCCGGTGCTGACGGTGCAGAGGCTAGGAACGACTAGGGAGTGCGCGTGGTGGCAGAGCAGTGAGACGAACGTCATGGAGGAGGAAGAAGA
>NC_057807.1:683757432-683764086 GCF_018294505.1 Triticum aestivum | reverse complement strand
GACGTGCCCGGGCGTCCCCATATCCGCCCCATATTTGGGCTGGATATGAGGGGTGTCGGTCAGCCCAGGTGTTTGAGGCCCGTTTAAGGTGCCCGTCTAGGTCGCATTTTCGTGACCGGTTAGTGACTGGGTTGTCTGCCCGGGCGTTTGAGGCGGGTCTGGGACGTCTGGCTGTAGATGCCCATAATCCACGAGGGCAAGCAACCTTTTCATTGAAGAGCATCAGTTGAAGGAGAAGGTTTTTTTCAGACGCTATGTCTAAAAAGTAAAAGAAAATGTAGCTCCATTCCAAACATGATTTAAATTTAGTACAAATTAACTTGCACTGGTCAAAGAGTGAATAAGTTATATCTTCTCATATTTATGTGATCAATTTCCCTAACACTAACTACGGTGGAACCTATACCATTGAGATAAAACACAAACATATTAGTTGTAAACACATATTCTTTTTGAAAGTGTAAGTTCAAAGCTTTGAAGAGACAGAAAAAATTAAAGCGTACATCCCTTCAATTAAAGAAATGACCAAATCTTTTCAGGGCCAGTATATAAGAATGAAGTCTATTCCAAACCCCGAGCTTCTATGCAAACTCGTGCTTCTAATTAATCACTTATATTTTTCTGTATTTATTCCATGTCTTTCGGCGATGTACGTTCAATGGAAGGTGACGTTCGTATAGACTATGAAGGCGTCTGCGGCAACTTCGTTCATCTGAAGATGATGTGCCGACTCAGTCTCTTGAAGGTGCTTATAGGGATAGGGTGTGTGTGCCCGTGTGCATTCATAGGGGTAGAGTGTATGCTCGTGGGGACGACTTCAATTGTACCGTGTTTAATAAAATAGCAATCATCACATTTGAACCCTGCAAAAAAAATCACTCACATTTGAACCTAACCTATCTAATCCTCACCAATTGGAAGCTAAAATGGATTGGACGCCGAGCGAGTACTTTGATCTTGGTAGCTCGATCAAGTCCTAGTCCTGGCCAGCCAGGGCGCGCATCAGACAAAGTACTTGCTCTGCACCGCACTACACGGCCGCACCTGCGACAAAGAAGAATCTGCCGTCCAAATCGAGATTCCATACCGTACATACCGGCCCTAGACTTGAAAGTCTACGGGTGTGAACTGTACGCTGCACTAGCTAATGAGGCCACGACATACAAGGTCGTTCGCACGTACACTTACAGATCATCAACTGAAGTACAGTGAACGGAATCCCGAGATTATTCAAAGGGTGTGTGAAATGCATGCGCGAGATTCCTCCGCACGGCCGGCCGGTACGTGTTACATACGTCATCAATGGCCACTGCACCACCTACGCGGGGAGGCTGCCCTGCCACTCTATATATACCAAGAAGACGGACCTGGCTGTAGTACTTACACCTTATACCTCCAGCTTATTCCCTCTCGCGCCGCGAGCTAGCTAGCAGCTACGTGGCCGCCGGACGGCGAGGACAAGCAACTGAGCAAGGCATAAGTAGGTGGATCGGCCGGCCAAGATGTCGGTGCCGGTGGCGTACCAGGGGAACACGTCGGCGGCGGTGGCCGACTGGCTGAACAAGGGCGACAACGCGTGGCAGCTGACGGCGTCCACGCTGGTGGGCCTCATGAGCGTGCCGGGCATGGTGGTGCTGTACGGCGGCGTGGTGAAGAAGAAGTGGGCGGTCAACTCCGCCTTCATGGCGCTCTACGCCTTCGCCGCCGTCTGGATCTGCTGGGTCGTCTGGGCCTACAACATGTCCTTCGGCGAGGAGCTGCTCCCGTTCTGGGGCAAGGCCGGCCCGGCTCTCGACCAGGCCTTCCTCGTCGGCCGCGCCTCGCTCCCGGCCACCGCGCACTACCGCGCCGACGGCACGCTCGAGACGGCCATGGTGGAGCCCTACTTCCCCATGGCCACCGTCGTCTACTTCCAGTGCGTGTTCGCGGCCATCACGCTCATCCTGGTGGCGGGGTCGCTGCTGGGCCGCATGAGCTTTCTCGCCTGGATGCTCTTCGTGCCGCTCTGGCTCACCTTCTCCTACACCGTCGGCGCCTTCTCCGTCTGGGGCGGCGGCTTCCTTTTCCAGTGGGGCGTCATCGACTACTGCGGCGGCTACGTCATCCACATCCCCGCCGGAGTCGCCGGCTTCACCGCCGCATACTGGGTCGGGCCAAGGACCAAGAAGGACCGGGAGAACTTCCCGCCCAACAACATCCTGTTCGCGCTCACCGGCGCTGGGCTGCTGTGGATGGGGTGGGCCGGGTTCAACGGCGGCGGGCCGTACGCGGCCAACGTCGACTCGTCCATGGCCATCCTGAACACCAACATCTGCACGGCGGCGAGCCTCATCGTGTGGACCTGCCTCGACGCCGTCTTCTTCAAGAAGCCCTCCGTGGTCGGCGCCGTCCAGGCCGTGATCACCGGACTCGTCTGCATCACGCCAGGCGCAGGTACGCGTGCTGCAACGCCATCTATCGATCTATAATTTATTCTTTTTCTTATCTCTGTCATCTAGACCATCTACTCCTAATTAAGTTCTCCTGTGCTGGCACGTACTACTAAGTAAGACGTGCACATGATGGCGGGAAGCGCATGCATATGCGTAGAGAGATTCTCACAGTACAACCTGCTTGACTTTGGATTCAGAAAATTGTACGGAAAACTGGAGAAGATCAGTACTAGCACGATCTCATCTCTGTTCGAATTATAAATGCCAAATAAGTAAACTTAGCTAGATGCACATAATTTAGCATGTTGAATAGTACGATTGTAATCCTGATTCCAGAACTGAAGAATTGTGAATAACCAAACATCGAGTAGGTGGAATCTTAGAATTTGCCTGGAACCAGGGGAACTAATTAACCTCTGGCCTGCCAATCGGTACTTGTCAGTTGTCACCATCTCAGTCAAAGTCTCAACTAGCGCATTTGTTGATTCTGCAAATTTTCCTCCCGACAAAATTGTATGCGTTGCACGCAAAAGTCAAAACTGGAGAAGATCAGTAGCACGTCTTACCTTTCATTTGTTCAAATCTAATGACCAAACAATCCTAGTTAGCTCACTTGGGTGGACGTAGTCAGCACGTTCAATTTATAAATCCTAAATAACCACTGCACTAGTGAACAATTAACATCGATCAAGTAGGTTGAATCTGGATGCGTATTTTGCCCGGACCCATAGGATTAGGAATCTCCAATTTCCATGTTTATCATTTCTGCCCATGTTGGTACTTGTCACCATCTCAAGTCAAAGTCTCGATCAACTCTTGACCAACTTAATTGCCCATTTGTTTGATCTGCGAATTTTCTCCGTAGACAAATCACATGGAAAACGAAAGAAAAACTAGTTCATTTCTCACATCCAATTCAGTGGTTTGACAAGTTTGCCTCTGGCGATACAGGTGTCGTGCAGGGTTGGGCGGCGCTGGTGATGGGGGTGCTGTCCGGCAGCATACCATGGTACACCATGATGGTGCTCCACAAGCGCTCCAAGCTCCTTCAACGCGTCGACGACACCCTCGGCGTCATCCACACCCACGGCGTCGCCGGCCTGCTGGGCGGCGTCCTCACGGGCCTCTTCGCCGAGCCCAACCTCTGCAATCTATTCCTTCCGGTGACCAACTCCCGGGGCGCCTTCTACGGTGGTACCGGCGGGGCCCAGCTCGGGAAGCAGATCGCCGGAGCGCTCTTCGTGATCGGGTGGAACGTGGTCGTCACGTCCATTATCTGTGTTGTCATCCGCCTTGTCGTCCCGCTGCGCATGCCCGAGGAGAAGCTCGCCATTGGCGACGACGCCGTGCACGGTGAGGAGGCCTACGCGTTGTGGGGCGATGGCGAGCACTACGATGACACCAAGCACGGCGCTGAGCACAGTGCGGCCGTCGCGCCGGTGTGATTTTCTCTGCTTTGTTACTTTGCTTCCTTGTTATGTTTGTCCCATCTATATTGTGTCCTGTTTTATTTTCTCTGTTCTCTTCCCTTCAAAATGTAAATTTGTAGCTCATGTATATTCAAGGAGGAAAACCCCCTGTCTCTACGGCAAGTGGTATTGATGCGCCAAACAAAACAAATATTCGATTGAATCAATTAAATTTTGAATACCAAAATATCTTAGACCACCCAAATTGGGCCGACCTCGCCACATCATCTGTACAATTCTACCACGAACCCTATAACAATGAACCACAGTCCACTAGCCGACGGCCTCTTTTGCATCGCGCCAACCACATGTACCTAAGTTTTTGGTTCTATATCATTGGTCAATGAGATAATTTCTTATTTGGCCAATTCACCTCATATTTGTGCTTTCTATTTGGCCCTAGAAAAAGTTCACCCCTATTTGTCCCCGAACCTAAACTTTATGCCTTCTATAACACTTATGTCTATTTTTCTAGCTAGCGGTGTTAAATGGATGGTATAAAGACATTTTCACCCTCATGCATAATGTGATTAAAATTTTCATAGATAGTACTCTCTCTGTAAACTAATATACAAATGTTTAGATCACTATTTTAGTATATTCTAAACACCCTTATATTAGTTTATGGAGGAAGTATGTGTTCGCTGAAATTAAATCATGTTTGTGTGTTCTCCACTCCGCTTTGTGTGCAGCCACTCCTTCGTTACCCATTCGTATCTCTCTGATCCGGCCACCATAAGTCCTCGGCTGGCACGGTGACAACCGCAACATCCTTTGCTTAATTTTGGTGCAAGTTCGACGCCGCTCCACCATTGTCCCCTGAGTTGTCACTATGACTGACACGTGACTTTTGCTGTGGTGTTCTCCTGGGAAAGAAGTAGTGTACAAACGAACATGCCTTTTACCTGCCATTTCAATATCGTTACCTAGGAAATGGACGAAAGTGTCACGCAACACATTAAACTTAAATTCATGGACAAATAGGGAAAAAGATGTTTTTTTAGGGTCAAATAAGAAATCTTATTTTTAAGAATGACCAAATTAGAAATTCCCTCTTCATCAATCCATACATCAATTGACTTGAAGTGGTAACTAACTTCATAATTTTTTTCTAGGGGAACTTCTTCCTAATATTTAGAGGTACTAAGCTCCCTATGAATAGAGGCCTAGGAGAGCTCGGTTTTTTTCCTCGAGGTGGACCCCGCTTGTAAGGGTCTGATTGGGTCGTGGGTCCCGTATGACAATATCGGAGCCCACATTCCATGAAAAATATTTTCATTTTGGTAAAACATTTGGGAGTTACATTGTTTGTGAGTTTCCAGTTTTTCCACAAATTTTAAAAAACATTCTTGAATTTAATCATTTCTTCACGAATGTGAAAAGAACTATGTATGAATTCTACAAAATGTTCGTGAGTTTTTTTATTATTGTTCACGAAATTTAAAAATATTGTGGATTTATAACAATATTTTTAAATTTTAAAAACACTCACAAATATGAAAAAAAATCTTCATGGACTTTTTAAAATGTTCACCTTTTAAATAATTTTGATTTTGAAAAAATGTTCAAGAATTTAGATTATCTTCCTAAAATTTGAAAATTATTCAAAAATAAATATGATAAAACAAATATAAAAACAAAAGGAAAAGAAAACATGACAAGAGGTAGATAAAAAAGATAAAAATACCAAACAAAACCTTCCCAAAACCGAAAGGACCGGCCTACATGTCCAACCCCATACAACCCGTGCGGGTCTGCATTTGCTCGACTACCTTTACAGGACGCACGCAATATGGATTGCCATATAAGTTTTTGAAGAAAAATAGAATTAACTTCAAAACCAAAGAACGGCGCGGCGAAGCGCACGGTATCCACCAGTCTTATCTATGTGTCAATAAGGAAGCCTAAAACCTTGCTCGTTATGCAGTTTCCCTGCTAAGACGAAAACACGTTTGGCTCCTATCTCCTCCTAATGGCGTTTGTTTCCCGGCTAATCTAGCTGTATAACTTGTTTCGTGATCTTAAAACCAAAAAAGTGACATCTAGATCATCTAACATAGAAGTTGTACTAATTCATTTCTCCGGCGTGGTTGCTGGCACGTATAAGACGTCGTTGCGGCCACGTGATGGCGCGCGCAAAGCGCATGTATGCATAGTGAGATTCTTCTAGTGCAACCTTGCTTGTTACTATTTGGAAGAAAAAAACTTGCTTGTTGACTTTGGATTAAATCTCTACTCCTAATGAACGAATTGGTTGAATAGTCCCCCCACTTTCAACCGGTTTATTTTCAACCGGTTTTTCTTCGTCCCACCTCCCACCAGCCCCTCCCACCGGTTTTTCTCTTTTCTCGTCTGACGGGCAATACCCAACGTATTTATGGTAATCAATCATAATTAATCCACGTATAGTAATAAATCAATCCAGGTATGGTAAGGTCATAACTCAGGAAATTTTGAATATGGTAATTATATGGTAATAAATTTAAATTACCCCAAAGGCTATCAATCCAGGTATGGTAAGGCCATAACTCGGGAAATATCAAATATGGTAATAAATTTAAATTACCACCAGGTATGGTAAGGCTATCCACGTATAGTAATAAATCATATAGTAATAAATCATAATTAATCCATGTATAGTAATAAATCAATCCAGGTATGGTAAGGTCATAACTCAGGAAATTTTGAATATGGTAATTATATGGTAATAAATTTAAATTACCCCAAAGGCTATCAATCCAGGTATGGTAAGG
>NC_057807.1:683730780-683757237 GCF_018294505.1 Triticum aestivum | reverse complement strand
TATTTATGGTAATCAATCATAATTAATCCACGTATAGTAATAAATCAATCCAGGTATGGTAAGGTCATAACTCAGGAAATTTTGAATATGGTAATTATATGGTAATAAATTTAAATTACCCCAAAGGCTATCAATCCAGGTATGGTAAGGCCATAACTCGGGAAATATCGAATATGGTAATAAATTTAAATTACCACCAGGTATGGTAAGGCTATCCACGTATAGTAATAAATCATATAGTAATAAATCATAATTAATCCACGTATAGTAATAAATCAATCCAGGTATGGTAAGGTCATAACTCAGGATATTTTGAATATGATAATTATATGGTAATAAATTTAAATTACCCCAAAGGCTATCAATCCAAGTATGGTAAGGCCATAACTCGGAAAATATCGAATATGGTAATAAATTTAAATTACCACCAGGTATGGTAAGGCTATCGATCCAGGTATGGCACGCCCTCACCTGATCACCTATCACAATCTCCAGCCCCACGCACGCACCAAAGAACCCACCCGACACCAAACGCAGCTCCTCTCGATCCCCTCGAGTAAACGCCGCCGCCGTCGTGCGATCTTCCTAACACAGACGCCGTCGCCGCCTCCTTCCCACCTACGGCGTCCCACGTCCATGGTGACGGCGCTCGCGTCCTACACTGACCCTCCGCCTCATATAGGTTGGTCGTTGATGGAGTGGGATGTGCCGCTGCGGTTTGGGGAGGCGAATCACAATCTGGTTGGGATCTCAGTGTGGACTCGTTCTCTGCGATGAAGGATGGCGCTGCCTCCCTGGCAAATGGGATCGGAGGAAGGGGCTCTACGTCGTGAATGTCGGCGAGGCAGCGGCCGAAGGCGAGCCCGACGGTGAGCACGGGTGTTCGTCCCATGAAATAGGCGGCCACGGAGGGCGGATCTGAGGCCACCCAATCGCCGGTGGCCCTTCCTCCCATCGCTCATCGCCTCCATTCTCTCTCTCCTCTAAATCTTTTTCGCCCCTGCCTGATTCTGGCCGACGCCATCCGGCTCTCGCATCGACCACCACCAGCACGGCTGCAGACGAGGCGCAACCGCAGACGCCGCCGCCACATCCTCATCCACCTCCTCCACCATCCTTCCCAGCCGTCGTCGGGGGCACCCGCCATCTGCGCTCTAGCCCACCCGCTCCCTCCTATCCCCTCCCCCTGCCTGCCAGCCCCGTGATCCATCGCACAGATGGCAGGTACTACAGCGACCTCCTCCCCAGCGGATCTGGCCTCCTCCGATGGAGATCCATCCTAGGCACCACCTTATTCTCATGCGTGCACGTCTATATCAACGTCTCATTCCACCTCACCTGAGCCTTTACCTTCCCACCTCTGCTTCAGATCCACATCACTTTGCAAGGTATGTGCTTGATTGTTCCGAACTGGATCGATGGATTGTGCAAGGTACTTTGGGTGTTGTCATTGACGACAATTGTCACGCCATGCTACCATCGGAGGGGTCCCTCATCGATGATTAGGGTCTTCCGAACTGCACGAGCTCCATTGAGAAGGATGTTTTTAATTCTGGTTTTGCCTACATGCTTTCTTTGCCTGTATCTACTTAGCTAATGTCTTCTTATAGATAGTAGCTGCTGAAGTGGTGATCAAAGTTGTTCACTATAAGGAAACAACCATGATAACAAAAGTGTATATTCCCTGACCTTTGACCTGAAGTACTTTTTCATTAGAAACTTGCAACAGCCAGGCATTGAAATTAGCAATAGCTTCGTACGTACTGAACTAATTTGCAGCAACACGTACTGAACTAAGTTAGGTTATGCTCATCGTTCCAACATGCTTAGTGATAACCACCTAGCAAGCTAATCAAACATAAAAAAATTGAAGTGCTACTGCTAATCGTACTATTCTGAATGTGAAAATCTATTTAATTGGCTCTTCTCTAATTGTACACTTGCATAAATCTCAGATCTTGCAAATTACAGTATAACCATAAAAGTCATGCTTTGACTCCTATAGGGCCTTTTGCACTTTAATATGACTAATAATTTGCCTTAATATCACAGATTGGATTACTACCTTTCTAAGTGAATGACATTCAAGAAGGTCATTAAATAAAACCAAGAAATCCTTCTGGTATTGGAGTGTAGGAAAGTTGAGACTATAAAACCAAAAGGTTATATTTACGTTTATTAGAGAAGGTTCTTTACTTTTTATAGGAAAACACAAAATGTTGTGATGTAGAGTCTAGGTGGTGGGCCTCCTTGATCCACTTGGTGGATGAGGGCGACTCCGGTCCTGGCACCCATAGTGCCAGTGATCCAAAAATCATAGGGCCTGGATATAGCTCTAGCAGACGTATGCGGCTTGCGCATCGAGCTTGGTCGTCTCGAGCATGGAGATAGGCAAGTTGTAGACCAAGAGCTGGTACAGAGATATGCGAGTTGTAGACAAGAGCTGGTGGGCAGCAAGAAACGCATGCACACTAAAGAACAAATCTGAGTCACATGCCTACTTCTATTGGTTTCTACAAAGAGCGGCTAGCTTAGATCTTAGACCAGTCGGTCACTGTCGAGGTCGCCAAGGTGATCTTACAGCACCGCCGTGGGGATTTCTCATGATCTTATGTAGGCAAGCCGCAAGCGGTGGTGGTGATTGGCTGGGTGGTGTCGCTGCCTTGGGAAGAGACGAAGTGATGGTAAAAGTAAGCAGGATCCGATGATTCTTCCATGGGGATAGCTAAAGTCAAGATGTCGACTACAGACTCATCGCAGACTTGCAGTGAACCTGGATGCGGCGAGCCTGATTTGTGGATCGATGGCGGGTCTTGACTTTGTTAGACTGGGATTGGATGGTTGCGGAGGGTGGTGTGCTTAGTTGGGTTCCCATGAAAGAATGTGGCCTCCTCGTGGATCTGGTCATGCCCATCCTAGAGAACATTGTGTCCCTAGCTCCCTCGAGGAGCAAGGACAGTGCAAGCGGCAGCAGGGGGTAGGGGTAGATGTGGGGAGGGATGTCGGCGGCTGCTCGAGGTCATCATGATGAAACCCTTGACGTCCCATCTTTATCAATGGAAGTGGAAGAGCACGAAGTCGAGATTGGATAGGAGTTTGAGTTCTTTTTGGCACCGATCGGTTCCCCACTTTAGAGATGTATTTTTTTTGCGTGCGAGCAAACAGTGGGTTGATTCTAAAAGGGATAGGCACTTTTCAACAGAAGTGCATGACGGACCAAAAATATGACCTCATTTTATTCGTTTGATAGATATCGTATTATTCGTTGTTGTTCGTTCGGTGAAATTTCCTAATATTTGATTGTTGTGTTTCTAATTAGAGCACCCCATAATCACCCAATATGAGGGGATGATAAATGAAAGATACTGATTATAAATTTTGAAGAGCCCGTGGCAACGCACGGGCGTTATACTAGTTTGAATAAAATGGCAACCATTTTTTATAATCCTAATACATAAATAAGTTGTCATTGTAAAGTAAGTAAAGTAATTAGTGAACAAGCAACATCAAGTAGGTGGAATCTCGATGCCTATTTTGTCAGGACCCATTGGAACTCTGGTGTCCCAGTTTTGTCGTGTCTGCCCATGTCGGTACTAATCACAATCTCAAGTCAAAGTCCCCACAAAGCCTTGCATTTGTTTGTTCTGCAAATTTTCCTCGTAGACAAATTCCCATTAAAATTGAAGAAAGGTTCGTCCATGTACAGCCGAACGTACGTATCCAGCAGTGACGGTGACTTGGGAGTCCGACAGTTTAACCCCGTGGTGGGTGACACGCACATAGAGTACGATGCAGGTGTGGACGTGTGGTGCAGAGGGTGGGGGCAAATTTGACAATTTTGATCTTGGAATGAAATCAATTCACAGAATGAACTGTCCGTGAAACTATTTCACGTCCCTGACCTTTTTGTGTAGCGCCCGCCACACAGGCGTCACACCCTACTGTGCAACGCCTAGCACCGAGGCGTTGCACGCCAGTCCAGCGTGGCAGCCCTGGCCCCGCACCCGGCAGTACAGCGCCTCTGAGCTAGGCACCACACATGTAATGTGCCGCGCCTAGCCGTCGGATGCTGCACTGTGACTTAGATTCAGCCGCGGCGGCCCTCTCCTCCCCCACCCACCCCATTGTAGCAGTTACAGAAGAACAGAAGAAGCCGCGGCGGCAGCCCTCTCCACTTCCCCTCTCAATTCCCTCTCCCAAATCCATCAAATCTGACGATTTGGTCCGTGGATTCCTTGACCAATCCATCCTAGAAGGTACCCTCCTCTGATCCCCTTCTTTCTATCCATATAATGTATGTTATTTTGAAGATTTTGAGGAACCCTTGTTTGATTTGATTAGATTTGAATGTTGCATGTATTATAATCTTGCATGTACCTAATTTAGCAACCCTAATTTAGTATATTTTATTGAAAAGATATGGTTTGGATACATAGGTTGACATGTTATTTTATATGGAAAAGAGATTTGTATTAAATCTTGCATGAAGTAGGCCTAGTTTAGTTTATTTGTGTTGAAATTATATTTGTATTGACAAGAATGCTTTGGATACATATGCTTTGAATTTTGCATCTAGTAGGTGTACTTTAGTTTATTTGAATTCAAAAGATAATTCTGTTGACAAGAAAGTTTTTTTTTTCAAATTGTTAGGATGGTTTGGCTTCTCGATGATCATTGGGACAAACAACACCGGTCGTACGCTATGTCAGTGGAGCAGCGGGTAAGAATGAAAGTTGCCGGTGTTATAAATTTCGTGTTTATTTCAAACACAAATGCCCCATATGTAATGATTTGTTTGTTTGTTTGTAGGAGCTTGCACCTCTGAAGCTTCGGTGTCACGGGGTCACCCTTGGGTGGATGCACTATGATGAGCGGTACACACCGTATGTAAGGGAGACAGGACTTCTCCCTTTCATTCAGTTGGTCAGCCGGTCGACGCCACCCAACAATGCTGCAGCACTCACCGCGCTTATTGATCATTGGAGGCCGGAGGCACACGCTTTCCATCCTCGGACCGGGGACATGACCGTGACTCTCCAGGATATGGCTATGATCACCGGTCTTCCTATCGATGGGAACCCTTTATGTATGAACACTGATTCTGATGGGTGGCGCGCGCAGATGCCTGCCCTTATCGTTATGGTTCCCCCGGAGCCTCGGGAACCAGAAGCAGAAGATAAGAAGAAGGAAAGAGTCGCAGCCAGTGCTCCTTTCACGTGGATTACATCAAACTTTGGTACTTGCCCTGAGGCTACTAATGAGGACACGGTCAAGACATATGCTCGTGTCTACATGTGGTACGTGATATCCAGGACTATGTTTGTTGATGGCACATGCAATAATGCTCCATGGATGTGGCTGAAGGTGTTGACCGTCTTCGATAGCAAATGGAGTTGGGGTTCGGCGACACTGGCTTACTTGTATAGATAGATGTGAAGTTGTTTTTTTTCACTTCATTGCTACATTATCAATGCAATCTTGATGTTAATTCAACCATGTTCTCTTTTATGTGCAGCTGGACGAAGCCTGTTGTAGGCCATCTGGAGGTATTGGTGGTTGTATGTTCGCACTTTCCATATGGAGCTGGGAGCGTTTGCCGGTTGGACGACCGAAGACCGTGAAGTACGAGGATTGGGACGACAAAAATGACCCACTACGGCTCCCCACTTGGGCTTACAAGTGAGATGTGTTAAATGAGACGATGGATGATCCGTCGGTCATGTACAAGTTGTACAAGAGCGAGCTGGATGCGATCACGCCTGAGCAGGTGAATCGACATTGCACAAGTGATTGTCATGCTTCTATCGTAACTCGATATTAATTTTGCATTCTATCCCATTTTACAGGTGGAATGGGAGCTGTATGGAAAAGGAGAGAGTTTTGGTAACCCTATAGAGTTCAGGCTGAATCCCATGTGCACTAGTGGTAGGGTTCTCTGGCATATGCGGTGCCCACTCATATGCAACTGGGCGGTTGAGCTTCACCTGCCACATTGGGTGTTCCGCCAGTTTGGTTTGTTCCAGCCACACCCGCCGGAGTGGGAGGACACGGACAAGGTGCTACATGGGTAAGATATAATTAACCTTGAGCACTTAGCGGCTTCTCGGCGGTTTCGATGGTGGTAATACTCTGTTTCTAACTTGTAGGTTGGATAGGAAAAAGCAGCGGAAGATCAAGGATTGGGCCAAGCATCACAGGAAGTATGTCGTACAGTTCACGCTTAGTGTGGAGCAAGCTAGGGCTGGAAAACGAGCCCAGCTTCATGAGCACTGCCCGTTCGCGTTCAACAACTATCTCACATGGTTTCTTGGAAGTACCCGTGTGGAGGTATGCAAGCCGGCGTATGCTGACGAGATTTTGGAAGATCCGATCGTTTTTGATGAGCTAGCCCAGCACCAGTACAACACATTAGTCAGGAAAAGCAACTCAGTGATCCCTTCAGCTCCAATGATGAACTTTGTGGTATTTGCCCTTTTTGCTTTTCCATTCGCACTATTCTCATCTTCGCTTGCCTAACACGATAATACCGTTTCTGTTCATAGCGTGCCCAGATCAAGAAAGCAGCTGATGAGACCGAGACTATTCTGGAAACAACCCCGGCTGGCAAAAGCGATGGGGAAGGTGCACTTCGAGCATTCATGAAGGTTCACATCTCCTTCAAACTAGCACTTAACATGTTTTGCTACGTTCGATGTCTCATTCACTTGTACATGTTGCAACGTCGGGGACAAAAGTTAAGGCGGCTATCAAACCTTTTCGGTTGTCGTGACCCTGAGTATGTATCACCAGAATGGTCTAGGTCGGCGACACCATCAGATCCCACTTCGGGCCAGGGCCGTGGTGATCCTTTGGAGGATGAGGATGTGGGTGTGATCACCCAAGAGGTATGCCATGAGCATATATCCAATTGTTGATGCATTGCTAACTATATCCTCACACACGGTCGGTCTTTCCATATCCTATATGAATTCCTGGATGCCGATCCGATATGACACAAATTTATCTTTGAGCGGGTAACACCTTCATCCTCCAAAGACGCAAAAACCACTCCCAGTTGTCATTGTTCTCCACCTCAACCAAAGAAAATGCCAATGGCAACACCCGGTTATTGGCATGACTTGCTGTTGCAACCAACAAGGTTCCCTTGTATTGTGCGGTCAAGAACGTGCCATCAACGGCGACGACCGGCCTACAGTGTTCGAAAGCCCTCACGCATTGCTCGAACGCCCAAAATGCACGGCCAAATACTCGGACTTTCCTTCCTTCATGAACCGTTGCTTGGTGCCCATGAGGCTCGACCACATGAACCATGCCCGGGTTTGTCGTGGCCATGGCTAACAACAACCTAGGGATTCGGTTGTATGCTTCCTCCCAAGTACCATACAACATCTTAAATGTGGCTTGCTTCGCCTTCCATGCCTTGCCGTACTTCACCTTGTAATGAAAGATGGCCTTCACAAGGTCAATGACATGTTGGACGCTCATTGTTGGAAGTGTGGATATTGAGTTGGAGAGCCTGTAAGCGATGAACTCGGACGTGAGTTATCTGTGGTCTTGGGACACAATCTTGCCATCCACCCTTTTGCCTCGGCACATGTGAGTTGGCACACAACTCACTATGTGCCAAGTGGGACCTCCTTTCCATGGTCTTGCATGCACAATCCACGGACATATTTCATCTTCACATGCACATGCAACCGTGTAGCACACATTGACGTCCGAGTTCACCACCTTGTGTGGACGATAATGCGTAACCGAGTAGTTGTCGAGCCACATCTTCAATTCCAAGAAGGTTTCAAACTTAGACCCTTTAGCAATCCGGTTCTTGTCATCTCCCAAATCACGGTGAGAGCTTGGCCTAACCCCAATAGATATACATTGGCCACCATCTACCACGGCTTCATCCGTGAGACTAACATCCTTGAACAATGTAGTTCGATGATCCCGGCCGAATACCTTCTCGAAAGCTTCGGCCTCCTTCACCGTGAACCCCTCCGCATCAACTTGTTCGTCGGGACCATCGTCATCCAAGTCTGATGCATATGCACGGGAAAAGGGATGGAATGGTCCATTGCCTCTTGCAAATGATATTTGTCGAGATCACCCACATTGTTGTCATGGAGATCAAATTCATTGTCATCGTCCGCATAGTCATCATTCTCCTCTTGCAAAGCTTCATCTTGGTTGTTTGTAAACAGGCTCAATGTTGGCCTCACTTCTTGTTTCAAAAGAGGTTCAATAATTTCATCTCGCTTCAAGGGTGGGGGCTACTAGCAACCAAAGGGGAGTGGTTCCGGTTCAAGTCCAAATGCAAACTTGAATCAACCTTCTTCGTTGCAAATAACTCAAGAGCCTTGTCTAGTGATTCGGCCACCATTTCCTTGTATGCAACACAACGTTGCTCCGAGTTAACACACATTGTCTTCCAACGGATGTGCATTCCAAAACCTACATTATGCCTTCCTCCAACTCAACAATATCACTAGGGTCCATCCAATTCAAATCTTTCCTCACTTGTTGCAACAGCTCCGCATAGCTAGGACTACTATCAAACACCATGTCAAGCTCATCCGGGTCGGTTCAATATTGCCTTTCAAGAAGGCGTCTTTGTCCCCATGATGAACAAACACACATGTTCTTCCCATCCCTATAAGCATTCAAGCAACACAACGTAACATTGCTTCCATGAGTACTAATCCAAGGATTAACAAGTAATACAAACCCTAAAATATATATCAAACAACAACCCTAACCCTAACCATAACCCTAGCCTAAACCTAACCCTAGAATCAAAATAAGAACACCCATAAGAATAACCCTAACATACTAACAAAGCCTAATCATAGGAAATTGGCAAACAAACATCTCACATCTCCATGCAAATCTCTAGATCCAAACAAAACTAGGGTTTCCCCAAACTAGCAACAAATGAGAAAATTGATAACATTACTTGGATCAAAACAAGGAGATCGGAGAAGATTACCTTGAGGGAGGGTTTGACTTCAAAATCCACGGACAAATTCACCAAATTTGCAAGATTTGTGAGAGGATTTGAGAGGGGAGAGAGTGGGAGAGGGGGCAAAGCTCGGGTTGGGGTGTGTGGGGTGGGGGAGTGGGGGCAACCGAGTGGCTGGATAAGTCACAATGCAGCGCCCAAGGGCTAGGCGCTGCACATTACATGTGTGGCACCTAGCTCAGAGGTGCTGCACTATTGGGTGTGGGCCCAGGGGCTGCCACGATGGACAGATGTGCAACGACCCAGAGATAGGCGCTGCACAGTAGGGTGTGGCGCCTGCATGGCGGGCACTATACAAAAAGGTCATCGGCGTGAAATAGTTTCACGGGCAGTTCATTCTGTGATTTGATTTCGTCCCGAGGTCAAAATTGTCAAAATTGCCGAGGGTGGGCGTGCTGGCCGGCAACTTGCCGTGGTATACACCATGATGGTGCAACACAAGCGGTCCAGCCTCCTTCAACGCATCGATGACATACCTCTACCTCATGTATATTTTTCTTTAACATCAGTACAGACACAAGCGCCCATATACACGCGCATACAGTCACCCCTATGAATGCACACACGCACACCCTACCCCTATGAGCACCTCCGAAAGACTGAGCCGGCAATTTTATCTTGAGATTTACGAAGTCACCATAAGCGCCTCGTTGTCGACGGGAACGTCTCCTCCCACTGAATGCGCATCGCCGAAATCCTGAAATAAATCCAGAAAAAGTGCGAACACACGCACACCCTACCCCTATGAGCACCTCCGAAAGACTGGGCCGGCATATTATCTTGAGATTTATGAAGTCACCATAAGCGCCTCGTCGTCAACGGGAACGTCTCCTCCCACTGAATGCGCATCGCCGGAAATCCTGAAATAAATCTAGAAATAAATGCGAGCACCAGGATTTGAACCCTGGTGAGCTGGGGATACCACAGTCCCTCTAACCATTCAACCACCCGTCTCCCCGGGAGGTGGCCGGGGCAGCACCCGACCTCCCTCCGCCCTGTCCACCCCTTCTCCGTCCTTCCCCCCACCGCGGGCGGCGGTCGCCCCCGGATATGGCCGGGTGGTGTCGGCGGCGGCGGGCTGATAACCCACAAGTGTAGAGGATCACACCAGTTTTCGATAAGTAAGAGTGTCGAACCCAACGAGGAGCTAAAGGTAGAATAAATATTCCCTCAAGTTCTATCGACCACCGATACAACTCTACGCATGCTTAGTGTTCGCTTTACCTAGAACAAGTATGAAACTAGAAGTACTTTGTAGGTGTTGTTGGATAGCTTTGTAATAAAATAAAGAGCACGTAAATAAAAGCTAGGGGCTGTTTAGATAAAGATGCAAAAAAGTAAATAAAGCGAGTGTGGAAAAGTGGTGGTAGGAGTTACGAAAGTGTCACACCCTAGCTAGTCATGCATTAGAGTGTTGCATCATGTTTACTCATTCATCAGAAACTTGAAATGGGGATGACAGAACCCCCAGTCCCCTCTGAAACCAACTAGGGTTACTAAAATAATTTTTCAATGAACCTGAAATGCCCTTCTAAAATGCCCATCATTTTTGTCTTGGTTCAGAACCTCTGCCAAAAATGGTGCACATTTTCCTAGGCCATCCTAGGGTTTTTGAATTAAATCATAAATATTTGAATTTGGGCATTTAAAATAATATAAAATATTTAAATGCTCAAATATCTCCAAACTAAAATGTTTCATGTTGGAAATAATCCAACTATGGGCCAGGAATAGTTTGGTGATTTTTGAAGTTGCCTAGGTATTTTATTTAACTCAACAAAGTTGCAGATATATTAAATAAAAACAGAAACAGAAAGAAAAAGGAAAAAAACTTACCTGGGCTCCTCCCTGTGCGGCCCAGCCAGCTGGCCGGCCCAGCCAGCAACCGACCCAGCCCAGCACTGTAGCCCTCCGTCGTCTTCCTCCCCTCGCCCCGAAGCTGCTGCGTGCTCGCGCGCGCACGGCCGCGCGGCCACCTCCTGCTTGCCGACGACCTCCTGGCCGCGTGGACGACGCCCGCAGCCCGTCCCGATCCCCCCTGCTCTCTCTCACTCTCCCCGGCTCTTTCCTTCCTCTCCCTCGCTCTCTCTCTCTCACGGCCGAACACCACCGTCGCCGCCGTTCGCCACAGCAGCCATCTCCGGCCACCCCTCGCTCCCCCGACTAGCTCAGAAGCTCCGCCACAACTCCCTCTTCCTCCCCACCGCTCCACGGGTCCCCGGAAGCCCTGCATCGCCGCCACGTCGCCGTTCCCCTCTTCGGCTCCGATCATCGTCGCCGTCGAATTCGTCGTCTCCGGCTCGTCCCCGAGCCCGCTTCGACGCCCACTGCAACCGCGGTGAGCTACGCCACCGTTTCCCCCTCTCCTTTCCCTCGTTCCCTCACCGTAGCCTCCTCCCCACCACGGCCGAACCTCCGCCGTCGCCGAGCTCGCCGTCGACGCAGCTCCGGTGACCATTTGGTCACCCCGGCGAGTCCAACGAGTTCGCAAGACCCCGTAGAGCATCCCTAGCGCCTCGCTTTGCTCGACTTCGAGCTCCAGCACCGTTCCCGTGCACGACCGAACCCCGGCGGCCGCAGCCGAGCTCGCCGCCGTCGACTCCGGCCACCCCGACCCCAACGGGCTCCGCCAAGAGCTGCGGGTTGCCCTCAGCTCCACTCCGGTGGTCTCCGCGGTCCGTTTGGTGGCCGAAATGGCCAAAACCACTCCCGCCGCCGCGTCGGGCTCGCCGGCGACTAAACGCCGGCAGCCGACTTTGACTTTGACCACGGGTGGGCCCTGGTTGACTCCCCTGAGTCAATGACAGGTGGGGCCCAGCCCTGTTAATTAAACAGGATTAGTTTTAATTAACTTTTAATTAAATTAATCACCCTGACATGCGGGACCCACTGTCAGGTTTGACCCAGACCTGTTCCGTTGACCTGCTGACGTCACACTGACGTCAGGCTGACGCAGTAATTGATTTTCTGGATTTAAATTAAATCAGGAAATTCCAGAATATTAATTAAACTTCAAAAATTCATAACTTTTATTCTGTAACTCCAATTTGGACAAATTATATATGAAAAATGATCAGAAAAATCCAATCTATCCATCTGTACTATTTTCATGCATGATCAAACAAGTTAAATTGATGTTTTAAGCAGAACAAGGAAAAGCACTTTAAAAGGCCATGTTTGAGTTTGAAATTTGAATCTTTGATTCAAATTTGTTCAAACCCTTCTGGTTTTTAGTTGCATTAGCCCAACACACTCATATTGCCATGTTTCATGCATGCATCATATTGTTGCACATTGTTTGGTGATGGTTGTGTATCGGTGTCCTTTACGACAGGTTCTGCCTCCGAGGAGTACCGTGATTACCCTAACGAAGAATCATATCCGAGCATCGAACCATCAGGCAAGCAACCAACCATTTGATCATATCGATACAATCCCATGTTCTCGCTCCTGCTCTCGTTTACTGCATTAAGACAACGCGATTCAAACTGCTGTGTGCTACGGTAGTTGAACCCATTTCCTCTGCATGACCTGTCATTGCCACAGTAACTAGATGAAACCCACTAGCATGTGTAGGAGTTGATTGAGCCATGTGTATGTGTTGTTCCTACCTTGCTATGCCTGCTATGCTTAGAGTCGTGTCAGGTCTGGTTCATCTGGGTGATGGGCTAGAGTGAAATGATTATGTCGGTAATGAGAGTGGTGTGGTGAACACGATTTGGTAAAGGTATCGATGAGAGGCCATGTAGGAGTACATGGTGGGTTGTTTCATTGAAGCCGACCTTAAGCACTGAGATCTGTATGTGTGATTTAAGATATAGCTACTACCATGCATTGGGCCCTGAAATATGACCCCGCTCGACTTCTTATTCACCCTAGCTCTCTGTCCAGGAGTTGCAAGTAGTTTCTGGTGTTTGTAGCCTACTGGAGGCCGTGGACAGCGCTGACCGTAGGGGTGGGCTGTGATGCGGTAGGTACGTGGCCGGGTGTACCGAATACCCGTTAGGTATCTCGGGAACCCTGTTCACATCGTTCGGGGTTGTATGGGAAACCTCGGCCGGACTCCCTGCGGATGGAACCTGAATAGGCGATAAACCTGGACTAGAGGCTTAAGTGTTTAGGTAGGTCGTGGTCTACACCCACGTCGGCTTTCGCTTGAAGTCTGCCGAGCACATGTCGTGTGCAGACGCTAAGTGGTGGAAACATGTATGAAGAAGTACACCCCTGCAGGGTTAACATGATCTATTCGAATAGCCGCGTCCGCGGTAAAGGACTACTTGGTTGCCTATACAGTTCATAGACAAGTAAATGGAAACTACTAAAAGCCTCAAGATAAGTGTGAGTGCCGAGGATGGCTCTTCCGTAGGAAGACGGAGGTGGATCCTCGGTAGTGTATTGAAGTGGTGAGTAGTGGACTCGTGTGCGCAAAACATTTCAAGTTGGAGTATCGTAGGATAGTCTAGCCAAGAGTCAAAGCTGGCTTGCTGCAATAACTCCACCAACCATTCTTGATACTATGCATGTATGTAGGATCTGATGTAAGTCTTGCTGAGTACCTTTGTACTCATGTTGCTATAATCTACATTTTACAGAAGACGCTGCAACCCCTTCTGATGGGTTCTATGTAGACGTTGACATCAACGAGTAGGCTAAAGACCCAGGTGGTGACCCTGAGCTTGTGATGGACCACGTGGTATAGTTAGGCTTCCAAGCCTCTTTTATTTTACTAGTTGTCTGTACCCAGACAATGTACATTCCGCTGCTGGCTTGTATGACTGTATGACTTGTATGTTGGGTCGTGGGACCCGTACCTTTGTGAACGTTATGTATGGCTCCCTAAGCCTTAAATAAAGTACTTGTGTCATAGAGTCATGTTGTGATGCTTCGTTGTATTTGCACATATCGAGCATATTGTGTGTATGATTGAAATGCTTGGTATGTGTGGGATCTGACTATCTAGTTGTTTATCTTTAGTAGCCTCTCTTACCGGGAAATGTCTCCTAGTGTTACCGCTGAGCCATGGTAGCTTGCTACTGCTCTGGAACACTTAGGCTGGCCGGCATGTGTCCTTCTTTGTTCCTGTGTCTGTCCCTTCGGGGAAATGTCACGCTTTGAGTACCGGAGTCCTGTTAGCCCGCTACAGCCCGGTTTACCGGAGTCCTGCTAGCCCAGTGCTACAGCCCGGACCCACTTGCTGATGACCGACACGTTCGAAGCTGGGTCATGGATGCCTGTCCCTGTAAGTCTGTGCCACTTTGGGTTTACGACTAGTCATGTCAGCCCGGGCTCTTTATCATATGGATGCTAGCGACACTATCATATACGTGAGCCAAAAGGCGCAAACGGTCCCGGGAAAAGGTAAGATGACACCCGTGGGGATACCGTGCGTGAGGCCGCAAAGTGATATGAAGTGTTACCAGCTAGATTGATGTGATATCGAGTCGGGGTCCTGACAGCGTTGGCATCAAAGCCGGACTGCCTGTAGGTTCTCCAAGCCAAACTGGTCGATGTTGAGTCTAGAAATTCTTTAGTTATATGTAGGGGAATTGTTTGTGGGATGGAACGTAAGGCTCTTTTTACTCCTTATATCTGATGACATTCTGATCTGAGTCAGTCCATTCTTCCACCGGGGTTAAGGAATTAGGATCTATTCTCTCTATCAGGATCACGTGTTACTAATCAGTAGTACCTTATAAGTTGATGGATACAAGCCTAGTTCAGTTCTACTACCACATTATGTTGCCAGAATGGTTTCAGAACTTTGATATGATGATGTTGAGTGTGTACGAAATCCTTTGTCAAATGTCTCAAAATCCTTTTTGAGCATTTACAGCTGTTATGCTGCCGAAATTTTGCTAGAAATTCTAATGCCTTTGCATTATGATTATGCTTTCAGATGGCCACTCGCGACCTTAATTAAGTGGTTCGCCTGACTCGATGCCTAGATGTACCCGGCCATACTGCCAAGTTGGTCAGGGTAATGACTGAGGCTGGATACCGCTGGTATCCTGAGTACACGGTCGAAGAGCAATTTCGGGACTTCAATCAAAGCCAGTATCTCTGCACTGTCAGGATATTTCCATCTTATCCTGGATCTACCGAGCCTCTTCACTGTTCCTATGGACTCGGGGTTACTATTGAGATGGCTGTGCAGGACGCCGCCTACTCTATGATGACCATTATGCGAGTCAGATCTGGTTTATTTCGGGACTCTGATTTCCGGTATATGCCAGGATCACTTCCGGGAGCACAAGGGTATCTCCAGGCTATCTATGCTGACTCCACTCAGGAGGATTCACGGACTCGCACCACTGCTGAGATGCTCGAGGATAAGGACCGTGAAAATCGGGCCTTAAGGTTAGAGCTCTTCAATACCCGTGCTGACCACTGGGCCACTTTGACTCGGTTCGCACCGGCGGTGCAAGCTGGATTCTCAGATATGCGCGATCTCTATCCTGTGAGATCTGCTCTGCCAGACGTGATGGTTTGGCGTGATGTAGGAGGCATCACCCCACCTCGCGGTCCCCGCAGGCCACCGTCTGTTGGTCCAAGGCCTCATCCTAGCCCCTATGGTCCACAAGCTCCGCGAGACCGTCTGTTTCCGGATGATCATGTTGAGCTTCCAGGCTATGGAGGTGACTTCTACGAGGACTACTACGGATCGGTCTGAGTAGTGGTAGTATCACTAGTTTGCACTAGCCGTGTCGTCTATCGTCCTGCGTGACTCGTGGGATATGACCTAGTTGTACTCTTTCCGGAGGTGTAGAAAAATAATGTATAGGAGCTTGGAATGCCTCCGATGAGATGTAATCCTTTTTCTCACCGTAATAGTACTTTGTTTGGTCTTGTACTAAACCTTGTATGGTGTGTATGACGATGGAATAAAAGAAGCAGTTTCTGTATCTACCATGTCATACGGATGATCATCTTGCATTCCGAGTTATTCCTTACCTTATGTATCCTATGTCGGAATCTTATCATTCTGACTAAATCATTGTCTTGTTTACCTAGGATGGTCAACACGCGCGCTAACCCTGCTTCCTAAGAGCAGGCCGAAGGCAGTGAAGCCAGGGATGCAAATCTGCCTCATCCTCCTTCACTAGCCGAGGTTATGATGGAAGCTGAGAGAAACAAGCGGGAGACAAACCGTTTGTTGGAGCGTATTGAACAGAATACAGCACACCATCAGAGGGCTAATGTGGTGTCACTCAGTGATTTTATCAAATTGCATCCACCCACGTTCCACCACTCCGTCGAGCCTCTCGACGCTGATGACTGGCTTCGCAGTATCTCTCACAAGCTGCATTCCGCGCTGGTAGCGGAGGCTGACAAGGTCACCTTTGCTGCATATCATCTTGAAGGCCCCGCCAGTCTATGGTGGGAGAATTATGGAGCTATGCGCCCAGCGGGCCATGTCACCACTTGGGCTGAGTTCAGCGAGGCTTTCCGTGAACATCACATTCCGGAGGGTCTCATGGACCGTAAACGTGAGGAATTCTGCAATTTCACCCAAGGCCGACTTTCTGTGGATGTCTATAGCAGAGAGTTTGGTAATCTCGCCCGATATGCAACTGAGGAAGTGTCTACTGACGCCAAGAAGCAAGCAAGGTTCCGTAAGGGCCTTAGTCCTGAGCTTCGCCGCGACCTCCGTCTGCATGAGTGCACATCTTTTTCGAAACTTGTCAACAAAGCCATCAGTGCTGAAACTGGTCAGACTGACTATGACGCAACACGCAAGCATGGACGTGACATGGGTTCCTCATCCGGTGCTGGTCCTCAGAAGCGCCGCGTGTGGGTGCCCAACACCGCTCTGCCACCCAGATTCACACCGAGGCCATCCTTCCAGGCGCCTCGCCCTGTTCAACAGTCTGCACCGGCCAAGCCCTATGGGGGTCCAACCAATAATGCACCTCCACGTACCAGTTCCGTGACTTGTTTCAAGTGTGGGGAATCTGGTCACTATATGCGTGAGTGTCCCCAGACCAACCCCAATCAATCTGCTAAAGCTGTTGGCCGTGGCAAGCCGACAGGGAAGGTGTTTCATGCTAAACCGGTCACCGCTTCACGTGGCCATGTCAATTGTATCTCTGCCGAAGAAGCTCAAGAGGACCCCAACGTCGTTCTCGGTACGCTTCTTGTTAACTGCCACCCGGCATCTGTTCTTTTCGATACAGGAGCCTCTCATTCTTTTATATCTGAAAATTATGCTCGTTTGCATAACGTTGCATTCTGTGACTTGCCATCCACTATGGAAATCTCTACCCCTGGGTCTAGATGGCAGACCTCTAGGGTAAGTTATGGAAATGAGATCCAAGTCGACAGACTTGTTTTCCTTGCATCTTTGATAGCCCTTAAATCTTCGGATATTAATATCATTTTGGGTATGGACTGGATGTCAGCTCATCAAGACAAAATTGATTGCTTCTCTAGGACTGTTCAACTCACCCATCCTTCGGGGAAGATAGTTAATGTCTTGACCCGAATAGCCAAGCGACAATTATATTCTCTTAACGCCAGCCCTTTGCCAGACCTTGAGGACGTTCCGGTAGTCCGTGACTTTCCGGATGTCTTTCCAGAGGAATTGCCAGGTGTTCCACCTGACAGGGATGTTGAGTTTGTAATAGACCTCATTCCAGGAACCGTTCCGATTGCTAGAAGACCCTATAAGATGGCACCCCTAGAACTAGCCGAGCTTAAGAAACAACTCGATGAGTCCTTGAAAAAGGGTTTCATCCGATCTAGTTCGTCTCCGTGGGCTTGCCCCGTCCTATTCGTCAAGAAGAAGGATGGTACGGACCGGATGGTTGTAGATTACCGACTTGTCAATTTGGTCACAATCAAGAACAAATATCCACTTCCCAGGATCAACGATCTGTATGATCAGCTCGCTGGATCCTCAGTCTTCTCCAAGATGGATTTGAGGTTGGGCTACCATCAAATCAAAATCAGAAACGGGGACATTCCTAAAACGGCCTTTGTTACTCGTTATGGCCAATACGAGTACACCGTCATGTCCTTCGGTTTAACCAACGCTCCAGCCACCTTTTCTCGGTTAATGAACTCAATCTTCATGGAGTATTTGGATAAGTTCGTCGTAGTTTATCTCGATGATATACTCATCTACTCCAGGAACGAGGAAGAACATGCCGAACATCTAAGGCTAGTGTTGCAGAAACTTCGAGAGCATCGCCTTTATGCCAAATTTTCTAAATGTGAATTCTGGTTGTCAGAAGTGACCTATCTGGGTCATGTAATATCTGGTAAAGGTATTGCTGTTAACCCTGAGCGAGTTCAAGCCGTCCTTAATTGGACTCCACCTGAATCGGTCAAGCAAGTTCGGAGTTTTCTAGGCTTAGCGAGCTATTGCCGTCGCTTTGTCGAGAACTTCTCCAAAGTTGCTAAACCTCTAACCGAACTCCTCAAGAAAGATAAGAAGTTCGAATGGACTCCACAATGTGAGCACAGCTTTCAGGAACTGAAAAGATGTCTGACCTCTGCTCCCGTACTGGTACCGCCAGACTTCTCCAAGGACTTTGTTATCTACTGCGACGCCTCGCGACAAGGACTAGGTTGCATTCTCATGCAAGATCGACACGTAATTGCCTACGCCTCACGGCAATTGCACCCACATGAGGAAAACTATCCTACTCATGATCTAGAGCTTGCAGCCGTAGTCTATGCACTTAAGACCTGGCGACATTACCTCCTCGGTAATCGTTGCGAAATATTCACTGATCACCAAAGCCTGAAGTACATTTTCACCCAACCGGATTTGAATCTCAGGCAGAGACGTTGGGTTGAATTGATTACAGACTTCGATTTAGGAATAACCTACACCCCAGGGAAAGCCAACGTCATGGCTGATGCGCTAAGTCGTAAATCTTATTGTAACAACCTGATGTTACAACAAAGTCAACCGCTTCTCCATGAGGAATTTCAGAAGCTTAACCTTCACATTGTTCCTCAAGGTTTTCTTTCCACCTTGGTAGCAAAACCTACTCTTACGGATCAAATCATCGCTGCCCAAAAGCGAGATAAGGGAATATCTAAAATCAAAGAGAACATTGCTAGCGGAGGTGCTAGTTGTTTCTCCACAAATGATCATGGTGTTGTGTACTTCGAGAACCGTCTAGTGGTTCCCAAGAACCAGCATCTACGGCAGCTGATCCTTAAGGAGGCTCATGAATCTCCTCTCACCATTCATCCCGGTAGTACTAAGATGTATCAGGATCTACGCCAGAGGTTCTGGTGGACTAGGATGAAGAGAGAAATTGCTCAGTATATTGCAAATTGCGACGTCTGTCGTCGTGTAAAAGCAGAGCATCAACGGCCTGCTGGCACCCTTCAACCCTTAGCTATTCCTGAATGGAAATGGGATAAAATTAGTATGGATTTTATTACCGGTTTTCCCAGGACCAAGAGAGGGAATAATGCTATTTTCGTCGTGGTCGATCGTCTTTCCAAAGTAGCTCATTTCTTACCAGTTCGTGAGAGTATAACCGCTAGTCAGCTGGCAGACTTGTACATCTTCCGAATAGTGTCTCTCCATGGTGTTCCTTTGGAAATTAACTCGGATCGAGGAAGTCTTTTCACCTCTCGATTTTGGGAAAGTTTCCAAAATGCTATGGGAACCCGTCTCTCCTTTAGCACCGCTTTCCACCCTCAGTCGAGTGGTCAAGTGGAACGCGTCAATCAGATTCTAGAAGACATGCTCCGAGCCTCTGTTATCTCCTTCGGAATGGACTGGGAGAAGTGTCTTCCATTTGCCGAATTCGCTTACAACAACAGCTATCAATCTAGCTTGGGTAAAGCCCCTTTTGAAGTTCTCTATGGACGACGATGTCGAACACCCCTTAACTGGTCAGAGACCGGGGAAAGACAATTCTTTGGCCCGGACATGATTCAGGAAGCAGAAGATCAAGTTCGTATCGTTCGTGAAAAGTTGAAAACAGCCCAATCTCGCCAAAAGAGTCAATATGACCGAAAACATAGGGCTATGACTTTCGAGGTTGACGAGAAGGCTTATCTTCGGGTCACCCCTCTAAAGGGAACCCATCGTTTCGGTATCAAAGGCAAATTGGCTCCTCGTTACATCGGACCTTTTCGCATTCTTGCCAAACGAGGAGAAGTTGCCTACCAGTTGGAACTACCTCCGCATCTCTCCAGAGTTCACGATGTCTTCCACGTTTCTCAACTCAGGCGTTGCTTCTCGGATCCTATCCGTGAAGTGGACCACGAAACGCTTGATCTCCAAGATGATCTTACATATCGAGAGTACCCCATTCGTATCCTCGATCAAGCCGAACGTACCACGCGACGTCATAATATCAAATTTCTCAAGGTTCAATGGTCGCATCATTCTGAGGATGAAGCAACTTGGGAAAGGGAGGATCGTCTTCGACTCGAGTATCCCGCCTTCTTCCCGGAGGAACCCAAATCTCGGGACGAGATTCTTTTGAGTGGGGGTGAGTTGTCACACCCTAGCTAGTCATGCATTAGAGTGTTGCATCATGTTTACTCATTCATCAGAAACTTGAAATGGGGATGACAGAACCCCCAGTCCCCTCTGAAACCAACTAGGGTTACTAAAATAATTTTTCAATGAACCTGAAATGCCCTTCTAAAATGCCCATCATTTTTGTCTTGGTTCAGAACCTCTGCCAAAAATGGTGCACATTTTCCTAGGCCATCCTAGGGTTTTTGAATTAAATCATAAATATTTGAATTTGGGCATTTAAAATAATATAAAATATTTAAATGCTCAAATATCTCCAAACTAAAATGTTTCATGTTGGAAATAATCCAACTATGGGCCAGGAATAGTTTGGTGATTTTTGAAGTTGCCTAGGTATTTTATTTAACTCAACAAAGTTGCAGATATATTAAATAAAAACAGAAACAGAAAGAAAAAGGAAAAAAACTTACCTGGGCTCCTCCCTGTGCGGCCCAGCCAGCTGGCCGGCCCAGCCAGCAACCGACCCAGCCCAGCACTGTAGCCCTCCGTCGTCTTCCTCCCCTCGCCCCAAAGCTGCTGCGTGCTCGCGCGCGCACGGCCGCGCGGCCACCTCCTGCTTGCCGACGACCTCCTGGCCGCGTGGACGACGCCCGCAGCCCGTCCCGATCCCCCCTGCTCTCTCTCACTCTCCCCGGCTCTTTCCTTCCTCTCCCTCGCTCTCTCTCTCACGGCCGAACACCACCGTCGCCGCCGTTCGCCACAGCAGCCATCTCCGGCCACCCCTCGCTCCCCCGACTAGCTCAGAAGCTCCGCCACAACTCCCTCTTCCTCCCCACCGCTCCACGGGTCCCCGGAAGCCCTGCATCGCCGCCACGTCGCCGTTCCCCTCTTCGGCTCCGATCATCGTCGCCGTCGAATTCGTCGTCTCCGGCTCGTCCCCGAGCCCGCTTCGACGCCCACTGCAACCGCGGTGAGCTACGCCACCGTTTCCCCCTCTCCTTTCCCTCGTTCCCTCACCGTAGCCTCCTCCCCACCACGGCCGAACCTCCGCCGTCGCCGAGCTCGCCGTCGACGCAGCTCCGGTGACCATTTGGTCACCCCGGCGAGTCCAACGAGTTCGCAAGACCCCGTAGAGCATCCCTAGCGCCTCGCTTTGCTCGACTTCGAGCTCCAGCACCGTTCCCGTGCACGACCGAACCCCGGCGGCCGCAGCCGAGCTCGCCGCCGTCGACTCCGGCCACCCCGACCCCAACGGGCTCCGCCAAGAGCTGCGGGTTGCCCTCAGCTCCACTCCGGTGGTCTCCGCAGTCCGTTTGGTGGCCGAAATGGCCAAAACCACTCCCGCCGCCGCGTCGGGCTCGCCGGCGACTAAACGCCGGCAGCCGACTTTGACTTTGACCACGGGTGGGCCCTGGTTGACTCCCCTGAGTCAATGACAGGTGGGGCCCAGCCCTGTTAATTAAACAGGATTAGTTTTAATTAACTTTTAATTAAATTAATCACCCTGACATGCGGGACCCACTGTCAGGTTTGACCCAGACCTGTTCCGTTGACCTGCTGACGTCACACTGACGTCAGGCTGACGCAGTAATTGATTTTCTGGATTTAAATTAAATCAGGAAATTCTAGAATATTAATTAAACTTCAAAAATTCATAACTTTTATTCTGTAACTCCAATTTGGACAAATTATATATGAAAAATGATCAGAAAAATCCAATCTATCCATCTGTACTATTTTCATGCATGATCAAACAAGTTAAATTGATGTTTTAAGCAGAACAAGGAAAAGCACTTTAAAAGGCCATGTTTGAGTTTGAAATTTGAATCTTTGATTCAAATTTGTTCAAACCCTTCTGGTTTTTAGTTGCATTAGCCCAACACACTCATATTGCCATGTTTCATGCATGCATCATATTGTTGCACATTGTTTGGTGATGGTTGTGTATCGGTGTCCTTTACGACAGGTTCTGCCTCCGAGGAGTACCGTGATTACCCTAACGAAGAATCATATCCGAGCATCAAACCATCAGGCAAGCAACCAACCATTTGATCATATCGATACAATCCCATGTTCTCGCTCCTGCTCTCGTTTACTGCATTAAGACAACGCGATTCAAACTGCTGTGTGCTACGGTAGTTGAACCCATTTCCTCTGCATGACCTGTCATTGCCACAGTAACTAGATGAAACCCACTAGCATGTGTAGGAGTTGATTGAGCCATGTGTATGTGTTGTTCCTACCTTGCTATGCCTGCTATGCTTAGAGTCGTGTCAGGTCTGGTTCATCTGGGTGATGGGCTAGAGTGAAATGATTATGTCGGTAATGAGAGTGGTGTGGTGAACACGATTTGGTAAAGGTATCGATGAGAGGCCATGTAGGAGTACATGGTGGGTTGTTTCATTGAAGCCGACCTTAAGCACTGAGATCTGTATGTGTGATTTAAGATACAGCTACTACCATGCATTGGGCCCTGAAATATGACCCCGCTCGACTTCTTATTCACCCTAGCTCTCTGTCCAGGAGTTGCAAGTAGTTTCTGGTGTTTGTAGCCTACTGGAGGCCGTGGACAGCGCTGACCGTAGGGGTGGGCTGTGATGCGGTAGGTACGTGGCCGGGTGTACTGAATACCCGTTAGGTATCTCGGGAACCCTATTCACATCGTTCGGGGCCGTATGGGAAACCTCGGCCGGACTCCCTGCGGATGGAACCTGAATAGGCGATAAACCTGGACTAGAGGCTTAAGTGTTTAGGTAGGTCGTGGTCTACACCCACGTCGGCTTTCGCTTGAAGTCTGCCGAGCACATGTCGTGTGCAGACGCTAAGTGGTGGAAACATGTATGAAGAAGTACACCCCTGCAGGGTTAACATGATCTATTCGAATAGCCGCGTCCGCGGTAAAGGACTACTTGGTTGCCTATACAGTTCATAGACAAGTAAATGGAAACTACTAAAAGCCTCAAGATAAGTGTGAGTGCCGAGGATGGCTCTTCCGTAGGAAGACGGAGGTGGATCCTCGGTAGTGTATTGAAGTGGTGAGTAGTGGACTCGTGTGCGCAAAACATTTCAAGTTGGAGTATCGTAGGATAGTCTAGCCAAGAGTCAAAGCTGGCTTGCTGCAATAACTCCACCAACCATTCTTGATACTATGCATGTATGTAGGATCTGATGTAAGTCTTGCTGAGTACCTTTGTACTCATGTTGCTATAATCTACATTTTACAGAAGACGCTGCAACCCCTTCTGATGGGTTCTATGTAGACGTTGACATCAACGAGTAGGCTAAAGACCCAGGTGGTGACCCTGAGCTTGTGATGGACCACGTAGTATAGTTAGGCTTCCAAGCCTCTTTTATTTTACTAGTTGTCTGTACCCAGACAATGTACATTCCGCTGCTGGCTTGTATGACTGTATGACTTGTATGTTGGGTCGTGGGACCCGTACCTTTGTGAACGTTATGTATGGCTCCCTGAGCCTTAAATAAAGTACTTGTGTCATAGAGTCATGTTGTGATGCTTCGTTGTATTTGCACATATCGAGCATATTGTGTGTATGATTGAAATGCTTGGTATGTGTGGGATCTGACTATCTAGTTGTTTATCTTTAGTAGCCTCTCTTACCGGGAAATGTCTCCTAGTGTTACCGCTGAGCCATGGTAGCTTGCTACTGCTCTGGAACACTTAGGCTGGCCGGCATGTGTCCTTCTTCGTTCCTGTGTCTGTCCCTTCGGGGAAATGTCACGCTTTGAGTACCGGAGTCCTGTTAGCCCGCTACAGCCCGGTTTACCGGAGTCCTGCTAGCCCAGTGCTACAGCCCGGACCCACTTGCTGATGACCGACACGTTCGAAGCTGGGTCATGGATGCCTGTCCCTGTAAGTCTGTGCCACTTTGGGTTTACGACTAGTCATGTCAGCCCGGGCTCTTTATCATATGGATGCTAGCGACACTATCATATACGTGAGCCAAAAGGCGCAAACGGTCCCGGGAAAAGGTAAGACGACACCCGTGGGGATACCGTGCGTGAGGCCGCAAAGTGATATGAAGTGTTACCAGCTAGATCGATGTGACATCGAGTCGGGGTCCTGACAGAAAGTGTCCCTAAGAAATTGACTATGTTACTAGACCGATAGAAAGTTTTATGTGGGAGAGGCATAAGCTAACATACTTTCTCTTCTTGGATCATATGCACTTATGATTGGAACTCTAGCAAGTGTCCGCAACTACTAAAGATTCATTAAGGTAAAACCCAACCATAGCATTAAAGTATCAAGTCCCCTTTTATCCCATACGCAACAATCCCCTTACTCGGGTTTATGCTTCTGTCACTCAAGCAACCCACCATAAAAGAATCATGAACGTATTGCAACACCCTACAGCGGTACTCCCTCACGCTTGTGCGACACAAAGGGCACAATAGGACAACAACATAACCACAAGCAAATTAAACCAATCATAGCAATTCATCAATCACCGGTAGGACAACGAAAATCTACTCAGACATCATAGGATGACAACACATCATTGGAAAATAATATGAAGCATAAAGCACCATGTTCAAGTAGAGGGCACATCGGGTTGCGGGAGAGTGGACCTCTGGATATAGATGGGGGAAGGTGATGGAGATGTTGGTGAAGATGACGGCGGTGTTGGTGAAGATCGTGGTGATGATGATGGCCCCCGGCAGCGCCCCGGCGCCACCGGAAGCAAGAGGGAGAGAGGCCCCCTTCTTCTTCTTCTTCCTTGACCTCCTCCCTAGATGGGAGAAGGGTTTCCCCTCTAGTCGTTGGCTCCCATGGCTTGGGAGGGGCGAGAGCCCCTCCGAGATTGGATCTATCTCTTTGTTTCTACCCCTTCACCGTTTCCTTTATATCTGGAGATCCGTAACTCCGGAGTAAATAGCATAAAACTACTACTTTACAGGCTAGGGTTCCAAAAAACTACCAAATTTATTTTTTTCGCTGATAACTACCAAGTGAGGGGTTGGCTGTTTCAAAAAACCCCAAATCCTCTTTGTTAAAAAATTAAACATGTTTATGACAGATCGGGCCCGCCATTAAACGCACTGTTTTGTTTACCGTTTGATTTACCGTTAACTGACATGTGGGGGCCACATGTCAGCTTCTCTTTCCTTCTCTCCTCTTCCTCCTGTACTCTCTCTCTCTCTGTCTTATCTTCAACCTGACCGGCGACCATGTCCCCTTCCCTCGCATGCCCAGGCCTCCGGCGACCCTCTCCCCTCCCCTGTCACGCCCACCCCACCGGCGACCCGCTCCCTCCCCTCACGCGCCCACCTCGCCGGTGACCCGCTCCCTCCCCTCGTGCGCCAACCTCGTGCGACCCGCTCCCTTCCCTCAGGTCGCCACACCGCCGCGCGCCATGGGGAGCCGCCTGGGGCACCGCCAGCCATGGGTCTCAGCTCGGGTCCGTGCTGCCGCCCGCCATGGGGAGCCACCTGGGGGTCGCCGCAGGCGAGGCAGAGCGTGGCGGTGACCAGAGGTGAGGGGCGGCGGCCACAGGCGAGGGGCGGCGTGGCAGCGGCCACAGGCGAGGGGCGGCGTGGCGGCGTGGATCCGGCCACTTCGGGCGCGGCTAGCCGGCCGCAGGCGGTGCACGGCGTCGGCCCGGAGGAGGTAGCAGCGCTGCCATGGCGGGTGCGCCAAAGGACCTGATTGCTTTTTTTTAACTTCCAGGGACCGGATTGCTTTTTTAGAAAATTTCTAGGGACCCGATTGCTTTTTCAGACACTGGCATGTGGCCCCCACATGTCAGTTAATGGTCAACCAAACGGTGCGTTTAGTGGCGGGCCTGATATGTCATAAACATGTTTAATTTTTTAACAAAGAGGATTTGGGGTTTTTTGAAACAGCCAACCCCTCACTTGGTAGTTATCAGCGAAAAAAATAAATTTGGTAGTTTTTTGGAACCCTAGCCTGTAAAGTAGTAGTTTTATGCTATTTACTCGTAACTCCGATTGGGGTGAATCTTTC